>NC_087218.1:38102866-38120366 GCF_015104395.2 Macrobrachium nipponense | reverse complement strand
AGCATTTTCCATAACGTACGGTTTGTACGATAATTCTAAGGTGTTGATAAGTATATAATTACAAATATAAGGCTAATTTCTATAAAAAAAAAAAAAAAAAAACAATTTCAGAGTCCGTACATAGCTTGCCGCCGCTTGTCTCCAATTGTAACGTGATTCAAAGCTATTGGAACAGTGGGAGGCACTGAAGCTATTTTTCTCGGAGAAGTGGTTCGCTGAGAAACTATTAGCAACAGAGTTGATTATCAACTCCCTTCATGATCCTTTCATGAGGTTATATTTCATGCTCCTTGACTGGGTTCTTCCAAAGTTTACTGAGTTCAACAAATTTTCCAGTTAGATAAAGCAGTGATAACAGTTCTCCATGATAAAGTGACCATGCTATGCAGAGACCTTCCTTCTCTTCATTTATGGACAGGACCTATGTAATGAAACTGATTGTAAATACTGTAAATCCTGAAAGACATGACAGGCATCTTAGTGACAGCCAAATGTATGTACCTAGGAGTTAAAGTTATGCAGGGATTAAAAAACCCCTCCATACAAGAAATAAAGAAGAGGTATAATTTCAATGATGGTGTCCTGTCAAAGTTAAACTGTCTCTGTCCAAAAAATGTCCTCTCATCAGAATTCAGAGAAGAATCCCCTCCCCTCTTGCATCTGAGCTTCCCCTGATTGTACCCCCAGATGACCACTCACTACTTCAAAAGCTGGATGATCAATGGAGAATGTTTCCCATATTGCAACATGAACTTAAACATCTCGTTAATGAATCACCTGATAAGTTCTGGGGAGAAGTGTCCCAAAAAGAGTCTAGCTTTTCAGACCTAGCCAATTTTGCTCTAACTGCTCTTTGCTTGCCGCACTCTAATGCTGAATGCAAACGAGTGTTCAGTCAAGTTAATCTCTTTAAAACTAAACAAAGAAACAGACCGAAAACAAGGACAGTTAATGGGGCTCTTCTCTCTGCTAGTTGCACGTTTTATCATGTTCAGCTGGTGAGTCTCCATCTATAACATATCATCCAGATATGGATAAGCAAAATCATAAGAAGCTAACAAGTGGGAAATGAACTGAAAAATTGCAGGAGCAGAATGGATACCAAATGGTAACCGTAAATATCTATATAGACCCAAATGTGTGTTAAGTACCAAATATTTACGGTCTTCTGGAGCAACTTCCATTCGCAAATAAGCATTCTTGAGATCAAATCTGGTATAATACTTATATCCAGACACATTGGAAATTAATTCTGACATATTAGGTAATGGGAATTTAGATTCATGAAGAATTTCATTTATTTTACGAAAATCCCCACAAACCCTAAGGGATCCATTCTGCTTCCTGACAGTAACAATTGGCGAGGCATAATCCGAGAATTCTACTCTTTCTATAATCTTATTTTTTTTAAGCTCTTGCAGCGCACTCTCAACCTCATTGCGTAACGTCAGTGGTACCGTGCGAACCTTCTGAAAAACAGGAACATGACCAACTTTAGGATACAATCGGGCTTGAAAGTTCTTAATAGTTTTCAAACTATCTACATTATAGTTTTCCATAAAATCTGTTATATTTAACTGATGGACATTAATTATATTGCACTTATCTATTAAATTCCTACCAATCAAGTTATTTGGGGAGTCTGGCCCAACAATTATGAATTCAACGTCTGAATGATTTTGCTGTTTGTATTGAAAATTTGAAACTTTGACCTTCCCAAATACTTTGATTGGCACTTGGTTATAACCCTGCAATTTAGTTCTACAGTTCAGTAATGTCCAATTTAACTTCTTGAAATCATCATACTTTAATGTAGAAATAGCTGAACCGGTGTCAATTTCAAATAAAAATGGCTTATGATTCAATTGACAACTAACAACATAAGGTTGAACAGAACTCTTGTTTACTATACATCTCAAATCAAGTGACTCTTCATCATTGGATTCCTCATCTTGGATTATAACTTGATGAGTCTTCTTCAAGTGGGGTTTCGTCGTTGGTGGCGCTCTTGTGAAAACTAACCTGAAGCTGCTGTACAAGCCTAAGAAGACAATTGTCATAACTTAATTAATACTTTCGCGGGCTCAAGGTGGATTAAATACACACTTCGTGTAAAGTACTCACAGCTTTATTGTTCCTTCACTCCGTTACAGGTGGTATAACTTATGACTTATGCATAGCGTTACTCTCCTGATCCTGGCTGCCCTTTTTCGGATCTTGTTTACATGCTGACCTCTTTTTGACCGGGTCCCGCCAGCATTACAAAGTAGAAAAATAGTAATGTATCTCTATATCAGGGTTGTAACAGCAGCTATATGCAGTATGTATGCTATATTTTTTTTCAGTTTTAGACATCAAAGGTAGCGTTAGAATTGTTTAACAAGGAAATTCTGAAATGTCACCCTTTGGGAGATCCGGTCAGGGTGACGTAAACAGAACATAGAAAACAACTATTATTCGATATTAAGTTGAAATAGGCATTTTCTGATAATTCACGGAACGTTCAAAAAGTTGTCATTTATCTCCTATTTTATTAATCACTGACATCTCATTTTGCCTTAACATGAAAACTCGTGTGTGTGTGTGTGTGTGTGTAACACTCGATCGGTGGCCGAGGCAAAACACCCTGCTACACTTCTTTACAGTATACATGGGATTTCTGAATGACAAGTCCAGCGCAAATTCATTTTAATAACACTACCAGAAAGTAATCTATCTTTTTATATTTTACCGTAAATGATTTTTCATCACATAATAATATAGAAGCTTCACTTGTATGTGTGTTTACATCTATGGCATTTCAAAAGAAGTCTTGCGGTTTCTGCCGTTTTGTGTTTCATTATAAAGAGACTCCTGTTCTACAACTATTAACGTCAGTAATTTTATTTAATAGTGTATGATAGAGGTGAAGATAACTTTCTACTTATATAATATCAGCAGATTGATCGGAGAACGTAAACTGATGGGATTTCATTTACAAGATGGCTTGTTGAGTGTCTTCAAGACCAAGTAATTCCGCTTAAGTTCCTGCAGCAAATTTACAACTGAAGGATACGGTTTTGGTAGAAATCAATTAATTTATATTTTACTGGACATCAGTTGCCTTGTGAATGAAAAGGTATTGGTAGGTCTATATAAATATTCCGCAGCGAGCTAGACTATGGCAGTTGACGTTTTTCTATGCAGTTTTACCTTCTATTCGTTTCGGGAACAAATGATCAGCGTAAGGCTACTGAAACTCTATAGGCTATATCCCAAAATTGTTGCGGACTACAGCGGATATTGGTATTTTGGTATAGGTATTTTAGGCGGGTGAAAATACAAGAGCGAAATAGGCATACTTGAAGGTATTCTAACATTGCCATGGCAACCTGTAGTATCTGTAGGTTCTGATTCTGAAAAGGGTAAACTTTTTTGGGTTGGGGGGTGGGGAAGTGATACAAGGATATGTTTTAAATGGTCCATGATACTTTAATGAAGGGTATTAAAGTGCAGCGTGCACTAGTTAAGTAAGGACCTGGTAACTTAGGCTTGTGTTAGTGGTCTACCAGGCTATGACCTGATACCTAAGGTTTAGTTCAGGTTAGGTAAGGGTAGATTTCCAGCCGATAATTTTTAATGTTAAGTTCCCAAAGTTAGGTTAAGTTGCAGTCCAGGAGGCGGCAAAAAAAGTCTGTCTATGTAAGGTCTTCTGTGCCTTTGACTTGGTTACATTGGGTTGCAACCCTGTTATTTTGATTCACAGTTCCATAAATTAGAGTAGGTTGGGGGGACGCTCATGAGAGCGAATCCTCCTGGCATCCTAAGTTAGGATCCCCTGATAGGTGAAGTAAGTCAATGATTCTTCACCAACCCAAATACCCAGCTTTCCATATAAAAGGGGGAGGGTTTTTTTTTTTTTTTATTATATAGGAAAAAAAAACGTATTTTGGCCAAGCCCGACGTGCTAGATATAAGGCGTTTTTTTGTCAATTCGTTCAAATGCAAATTTCCTCATTATTTGTAGCACAGTAATATCTTGATAAAAGAGACAGTCTTCACAGTAGTACTTGGATAAAAGGGACGGTCTTCACAATAATACCTGGATAAAAGGGACAGTCTTCACAGTAATACCTGGATAAAAGGACTGTCACCACAGTAATACCTGGACAAAAGGGAGGGACAGCATAGTAATACCTGGACAGTCACACATTTAATTACCTGGTTAAAGGTGACTGACAGCACAGTAATACCTGGATGAAAGGGAGTGTCACCACAGAACACTGGATAAACGGGACAGTCACTACAATAATACCTGGATCAACGGGATAGTTACCACAGCAATACCTGGATAAACAAGGACAGTAAATACCTCAGTTCACCCTTCACCCCCACGACTGTTAGAAGGGTGAACGTCCACGTGTAAAAAGTAGAACTGTCAGTCGGACCATCGCTCATTTGCCAGAAGAGTGACACAACTCAACTGCATCACGGGAAAAATAAATCATAGCTAGTACCGAAATAGGCCCAAAAAGGGTAATTGGACATGAGACTATGCAAATCTTAAGGAAGAATATTACATAGGGATTTACTTACACAATTGACAAATAATAATAATAATAATAATAATAATAATAATAATAATAATAATAATAATAATAATAATAATAATAATAATAATAATAATATTCTTAATACCGAGTTCTATTCATTAGATAAATGAAGAAACAAACCAAATCGTCAGACTTGATTATAATTCACTTATATCACCAATTTTAACATCAAAGTTAAATGAGGATCAAAATTGGGATATGAGTATATATTCGCTCATTTGCCAGAAGAGTGTCTTAACTCGAAAATTGTTATATTTCGGGAAAAGCAATCTGAAGTTGAAATTCTCTATACTCTGTCCATTTATATTTAGATGATTCTTTTACTGAGCTGTTTTAATGACAAATACAAATAAGAATTTTTTACCACAATATGGAATAAAGAAGAGGCTATCTGCTGGTATCAATAGCTCCAAATCATCACGGAGTTTATTGTTATTTCAACGGAATAGATAAATTGTAAGAGGAGTGACATTTTCTCCTTCGGTTCTAAGTCAAATGGGCAATTTCCCCACGGTTTGGACCTTAAAGGGGAACTGGTTGCATTTCAGATGTTCCATATGTGGTATTATTCCATTTAAGTACCCCAGTGAAAATTTTTTTTGGAAAGGGGAGTTTTCTTATTTTTTACAACCAATTTTTCTATTGGCAGCCACGGGCGCAGCCATTTATGTGTGTCTCATCTGTTATGCGTGACGTCATGTCGCGGTATGCTCAAATAGGCGGAACTATTCCACCAGGCGTGCTGTCTACACAATTCATGGACACACACACACACATGTTTAGAAAACTGCCGTTCACCCCATCACACCACGCACATTTTGATTGACAAGTATAAATATCAATTCAAATGCATACAAGTGGAGGCACCATAGGATAGTTAGCGATAAATAGCCGCCCTATCTTCGTCGGTACCGTGGTCTGTTCAGACCGACATTTCATGTTGATCTATTTTCACTCATAGCTGTGGCCACCACTATTTCTTTTAAGGAGAAAAGGGTTCCTGAATACATGATGTTGAAAAAATAAAAAGAAAAACTACTCGGCCACTGTTTGTAATCCTGAAAAACATCATCATTAATAACTGTCGCCATTTTCTCTCTCTCTCTCTCTCTCTCTCTCTCTCTCTCTCTCTCTCTCTCTCTCTCTCTCTCTCTTGGCAATGTTGCAACATCACGTATATTACACACACACACGCACACACTTGCCCATGCGCAGTATGCTTTCGTAAGGGCTTCACTATTGCCATGAGTGATGGGTCTCAATAATCCCTTTCAGGTATGTGCAGTTTTTGCTTTAGTACTTTTGATTCATCTGTGTACTTTGGTGTTCCTCGTTTGTAGACAGCATGTCTAAAATGTGACTAGTTTTTGGTACATCATATCATAGATACATACATACATACATACATACATATATATATATATATATATATATATATATATATATATATATATATATATATATATACATACATATATATACATAAAAATATATATATATATATATAGTATATATATATATATATATATATATATATATATATATATATATATATATATATATATATATATATATATATATATATATATATATATATATATATATATATATATATATATATATTATATATAAATATATATATATATATATATATATATATATATATATATATATATTATATATATATATATTTACAGATATAATATATATATATATATATATATATATATATATATATATATATATATATAATACATATATATATATATATATATATATATATATATATATATATATATATATATATATATTTATTTATTTATATATATATATATATATATATATATATATATATATATATATATATATTTATATATATATATATATATATATATATATATATATATATATATATATATAATATAAACCTAGATGGACAGATTAATATTAATAAAAACTTCAATTAGAGCATTATGCTCGAAGAATGGTACGCACACATTAGCTTTCCTATTCCAAACGGAGTAATTTCACATGCGCTGTCATATGTAAATATACCAATACAACGTTTTTCTGCACAAAATTACACTCTCTCTCAACTTATATCGAATGCAAAGCCTTAAACCTAAATGAAGGAACAAGATGAGAGAGAGAGAGAGAGAGAGAGAGAGAGAGAGAGAGAGAGAGAGAGAGAGAGAGAGAGAGAGAGAGAGAATTCATTAGACAAAAAGGGTAAATAAAGGAAAATCCCCGAATTTATTGCCATAGATGAGGTAAAAAAAAAACCGGAAGAGTTGCTAGTACATCTTCCGGTATATTTTGCATCTTCCAATCTTGGATGGTCTGGGATGCAGCTTAGATATTTGTCGAGCTTATTCTTAACCACATCTAGACTCACTCCTGATATATTCCTCAGATGAGCTGGCAACGCATTAAATAGACGCTGCATTATCGATGCTGGTGCGTAGTGGATTAATGTCCTGTGTGCTTTCCTTATTTTTCCTGGTATAGTTTTGGGAACTATTATCTACCTCTGCTTACTTTTTCTGATATTTTTAGCTCCATGATTTTTTCGGCTATTCCTTCTATCTGTTTCCATGCCTGAATTATCATGTAGCGTTCTCTTCTCCATTCTAGACTATATAATTTTAAGGATTGTAGTCTTTCCCAGTAGTCAAGGTCCTTAACTTCTTCTATTCTAGCTGTAAAGGACCTTTGTACACTCTCTATTTGTGCAATATCCTTTTGATAGTGTGGGTACCATATCATATTGCAATATTCAAGAGGACTACGAACATATGTTTTATAAAGCATAATCACGTGTTCAGCTTTTCTTGTTTTGAATTGCCGTAACAACATTCCCATTTTTGCTTTACATTTGCCAATAGAATTGCTATTTGATCATTGCATAACATGTTCCTATTAATCATCACACCAGGTCTTTAACTGCTTCCTCATTTGTGATTGTCTCATTATTAGGTCCCCCCCTTATATGCATATAGCTTTCCTTCTCTGTCTCCATAATTTATTGATTCAAATTTATCAGAGTTAAATATCATCCTATTTACCTCTGCCTAATCATATACTTTGTTAAGGTCTCTTTGTAGCGCGTTCCTATCTTCATCACAAGTAATTTCTCTACTTATTCTTGTGTCATCGGCGAAACTACTCACTACCGAGTCCTTAACATTACTGTCTATGTCTGCAATCATAATAACAAACAGTATTGCAGCTAACACCGTACCTTGTGGCACACCGGATATTACCTTGGCTTCATCCGATTTCTCATCGTTTGCAATAACTATCTGTTTTCTGTGTGTAAAAATTCTTTTAACCATCTTCCTACTTTTATCCACATATTGTGTTTTTCTATTTTCTTCGCTAATATATTATGGTCTACCTTGTCAAAAGCTTTTCAAAGTCTAGATAAACCACATCTGTTTCATTTCCGCTTTTCATGTTTTTTGTATATGTTCTCACGGTGGACTAACAGTTGGGTTTGTGTACTTTTTCCGGTACGAAACCATGATGTCCTATATTAAACAAAATTATTTTTTATTAAATATTTCATAATATTTTTCTTCATTACCCTTTCATACACTTTCATAATATGTGGTGTTAGACTCACAGGCCTATAATTACTTGCCTCTAGTCTTGATCCACTTTTGAAAGTAGAAAGAAAGAAAGAAAGAGAGAGAGAGAGAGAGAGAGAGAGAGAGAGAGAGAGAGAGAGAGCAGACAAAAAAAGATACGGACTGTATTAGTGCGTGCATACTTGTTGCAAACGTTCAATTGAACTAAAGAATTCATTGAAGAATCATTTGAGTAGGGGAACTTTTGGTAACAATTATAAATTGCTTGTGAAAATGATTTCTGAAAAATTAACCATCACAAACACAAGTCGCTAATGAAACTCTGTGTGTTTGTTTGTGTGTGTGTGTGTGTGTATGTGTGTGTGTTAGGTGATCTCTTCATTCTGTATATCCCATTACCTCACGTTATTATTTCCTTCCATAAACAGCAGAATACTATTCTTTGGAAGCTTGAATTTCAAGTCACTGGACCCTGTGGTGGTGGGCTTATTCTATATGAATGAGGTTCATCTTTAGAATAATAATAATACTAACTTTGAGACTACAACGGTCCCCTAGTAAGGCTAAAAAGGTTAAAATAGAGCGGACGATAAACTAGCTCACGAAATCAGGAAGCAGAAAACTTCTTAATGGTATCAGACATCCGTTGTCTACATATCCTAAGAAACAAGTGGCCAGCGTTACGCACGAGTTCTATGTCAGTGAAATATTATTACCCAATAATTCAAGTTACTCATTGCATAATGATTTGTTGACAGGCGTGCGAATTGTTAGGGACAGTTGGGACGGGCAACCAGAGGTCCTGTTCTTGCCCAGGGCCAGAAAAATAAGAAAAAGGTAGAAAGGAAAGGGGTTCTATAAACCGTATTCATATGGAACAAGCCCACCAAAGGCGTTCCTCGTGCGTAGACAGCATGTCTAAAAGGTGGCCTGACTTTGGGGTATTATGTTTTATATTATATATATATATATAGATATATATATTATATATATATATATATATATATATATATATATATATATATATATATATATATAGATGCTTAAAAAATCACAGTAGATGCACGTGACTTCATAAATAAGCGAATACCACGGGAAATAATAGTCAGGATCCTGCCTATTATTTCCCGTGGTATTCGCTTATATATAATATATATATATATATATATATATATATATATATATATATATAATTATATATATATATATATATATATATATATATATATATATATATATATATAGATATATATATATATATATATATATATATATATATATATATATATATATAATATATAGATAGACAGAGTAATATTAATATAAACCTCAATTGAAGCATTATACACTAAGCATGGTAGTACACACATTAGATTCTCTATTTTTCGGTTTTTATAACGCAAAAATCGGTCTCTCTCTCTCTCTCTCTCTCTACGGTCTCTCTCTCTCTCTCTCTCTCTCTCGCTCTCTCCTCTCTCTCTCTCTCTCTCTCTCTCTCTATCTCAAAACTTATTGAATGCAAAGCATTAAACCTAATGTAGGAACAAATGAAGAATTACGGACCTTCGGGGCAAGAAAGAAAGAAAAGAAAGAAAGAACGAAAGAAAGCAAAAAGAAAGAGAGAGAGAGAGAGAGAGAGAGAGAGAGAGAGAGAGAGAGAAGAGAGAGAGGAAGTTTCAGCAATTTATAAACACCAACAAGAGACAAGACAATTAAAAATTCAGAATCTTTCCTGCTATATTTCGATAAACCAAAATATCTCTCGTGGAATATAGAAAATCAACGAAAAATCGAGAGTGAGAGAGAGGAAAGTATATGAACTGGATACTTCAGATATTGATTTCAGTTTGAAGAAAACGTGGCCTTACCTGGCCTTGGCAGCAGCTGTTATTAGGACGTTTTTGTCCAGATGTTGTTCGAAATCCGGAAGAATAGTCGTCTTGTTTGGTGTGGCTGCCTATTCGCTGGCGAGATTTCTCTCCTGACTGATGATGATGGAGCTGAACAGCCTAAGGAAAAGGAACTGAACGAGAGAATTGCGCGTGCACTTGGACAGGATAATAATTCTTCAGCTACAACAGAGGCTCGACTACCAAGAAGAGACGCAGAAGGCGGGCGGAAGGGAAGAACGCGTTCGTGAAATCCAGATCACTCAGGAGGTGTTGCAACAGCAGGCCTTGCAAGAAAGGCCCACTCGCTCGAAGCTGGAACGCTAAAGAGAAGAGGGAGAAACGGCAGCTGGAAGACAAGATCCTGAAGATGGCCGAAGAAAACCAGCATTTGAAGAACAACGTGAAGGAAATTGGTCAGAGGAACGATGCCCTTTGTGAGAGGATAAGGGAACTGTCTGGGCAGTCGCCAGACGCAAACTGCCTGCTTGAGGGGCTCGAGAAACTCCTACGACAGAAGGAGATAGACGTGCAGGTAAAGATGGCAGAACCGGCGCGGATAGCGAGGCTCATCCAGGAACAAAAAGACTCAACCGAAAAGTGGGAATCCGACAGGAAAGACCTGGATCTGAGGTTGGAGCGACTGCAGAAGGACTTGGAGGACCTCTTGGAAGGAAAAGTGTGGACTCTAGTGTGAAGTTGAGACAGCGAAACTCAAGAGGAACGAGCTGGCATGCCTTCTAGAGGAAGGAAATGGCCGCCTGGAGTCGCTGGAGAAGAAGGCCGGTGTCCAGAGCGAACGGAACAACCAGATGGATGATGAGGTTGGATGGCTGCGAGGAACGAAGGAGAAAATGGTCTCCGATTTGAAGAAGCAACTGAAAACTGCAGAAGATTCTGTCGATCCTCAAGAAATGGCGTGATGAAGACTGCACTGGACTCACTCAGACGGGTAAGATGGGGAAAATTTGAGGAGGATGTTTATTGAATGGAAAATTTGATGTTTATTTTGTAAAAAGTTTATTTTGTTAATCCTTGAAGGAAATTGAACTAAAACAGATATAAATATGTTAAGATATTTTCTTAGAGTTTTATTGATTCCTGGATGGAAAAGAACAGCGAGGGAATATAGAAAGGGTGAAGAAGATAAGGGGATTCGTGTAGGTGCCGGGAAAAGAAACAGGACTAGGAGAAGCCCCAAGAAAATTTAGAGGATTCAATAGGATGGGGGGAGGTGCCAGGAGAAGAAAGAGGGGATTCAGTAGGATTCGTGGAGTGCAAGGAAAAGAACTACAAGATTCAGAGAATCCCCAAAAGAATTATGAGGATGCAGTGGCATATTCTGGTTCTAAGGAACAGAATAGCTATTATACTGTTCAGGGACTTGGCGGGCTAGGCTCGCCACTGGTCCCGGGACGGGCGGGCAGGTGTCCGCCACTGGTCCGGGGACGGGCGGGCGTGGCCCGCCGCTGGTCCCGGGACGGGCGGGCAGGCGTCCGCCCCTGGTCCCGGGACGGGCGGGTGTGGCCGCGCGCGGGTCCCGGGATGGGCGGGCAGGCGTCCGCCCCTGGTCCCGGGACGGGCTGGGCAGCTGGCCCGCCGCGGGTCCCGGGACGGGGGCGGGCAGGCATCTGCCCCTGGTCCCAGGACGGGTCGGGCAGGCGTCTGCCCCTGGTCCCCCGGGACGGGCGGGCGTGGCCCGCCGATGGGTCCCGGGACGGGCGGGCAGGCATCTGCCCCTGGTCCCCGGGACGGCAGGCATCTGCCCCTGGTCCCGGGACGGGCGGGCGTGGCCCGCCGCGGGTCCGGGACTTGGCAAGGTAGGCGTCCGCCCCTGGTCCGGGACGGGCAAGCGTGGCCCGCCGCGGGTCCTGGGAGGGTCGGGGATGGCGTCCCCGCCCTGGCCCCATCCCGGGACAGGCGGGCAGGCGTCTGCCCCTGGTCCCGGGACGGGCGGGCAGGCGTCCGCCCCTGGTCTCTGGGATGGGCGGGCAGGCACCGCCCCTGGTCCCGGGACGGGCTGGCGTGGCCCGCTGCAGGTCCCGGGACGGGCAGGCGTGGCCCGCCGCGGGTCCCGGGACGGGCGGGCAGGCGTCCGCCCTGGGGTCCCGGGACGTGCGGGCAGGGGTCCACCCCTGGTCCCAGGACGGGCTGCGTGGCCCACCGGGGCGGGGCCCGGACGGGCGGGCAGGCGTCCGCCCTTGGTCCCGGGACGGGCGGGCAGGCGTCTGCCCCTGGTCCCGGGACGGGTGGGCAGGCGTCCGCCCCTGGTCCCGGGACGGGCGGGCAGGCGTCCGCCCCTGGTCCCGGACGGGGGGCGGGCAGGCGTCCGCCGACCCCTGGTCCCGGGACGGGCGGGCAGGCTCCGCCCCCTGGTCCCGGGACGGGGCGGGCAGGCGTCCGCCCCTGGTCCCGGGACGGGCGGGCAGGCGTCCGCCCCTGGTCCCGGGACGGACGGGGCTGGGCAGCGTCCGCCCCTGGTCCCGGGACGGGCGGGCAGGCGTCCGCCCCTGGTCCCGGGACGGGCGGGCAGGCGTCCGCCCCTGGTCCCGGGACAGGGGCGGGCAGGCGTCCGCCCCCTGGTCCCGGACGTGGCGGGGGCAGGGGTCCGCCCCTGGTCCCCGGGACGGCCGGGCGGGGCCCGGCCCACCGCGGGGTCCCGGACGGGCGGGCAGGCGTCCGCCCCTGGTCCCGGGACGGGGGCGGCAGGCGTCCGCACCCTGGTCTCGGGACGGGCGGAGGGCAGGCGTCCCGCCCCTGGTCCCGGGACGGGGCGGGCAGGCAGTCCGCCCCTGGTAGGGACGGAGCGGGCAGGCGTCAGCCTCTGGTCCCTGGGAGGGGCGGGCAGGCGTCCGCCCCTGGTCCCGGGACGGGCGGGCAGGCCGTCCGCACCCTGGTCCCGGGACGGCGGGCAGGCGTCCGCCCCTGGTCCCGGGACGGGCGGGCAGGCGTCCGTCCCTGGTCCCGGGACGGGCGGGCGGGAGGCGTCCGCCCCTGGTCCCGGGACGGGCGGGCGGCGGCGTCCGCCCCTGGTCCCGGGACGGTCGGGCAGGCGCCGCCCCTGGTCCCGGGACTGGGCGGGCAGGCGTCCCCGCCCCTGTCCCGGGTACGGGCAGGGCAGGCGTCCGCCCCTGGTCCCGGGACGGGCGGGCAGGCGTCCGCCCCTGGTCCCGGGACGGGCGGGCAGGCGTCCGCCCCTGGTCCCGGGAAAAGGGCGGGCGGGGCAGGCGTCCTCCCCTGGTCCTGGGAAGGGCGGGGGAAGGGCGTGGCCTGGCGCGGGATTCCCCGGGGCGGCAGGCGTCCTGCCCCTGGTCCCGGGACGGGTCGGGTAGGCTTCCGACTGGGTCACGGGTTTTGCGGCGTCCGCCCCTGGTTCCAGGACAGGCGGGCGTTGCCCGCCGCGGGTCCCCGGGACGGGCGGGCAGGCTCCGCCCCTGGTTTTAGCCGGGAAAAAGGGCGGGCGTGCCCGCCGCGGGTTTCCCGGGACCAGGCGTGGCAGGGCGTCCGCCCTGGTCCCCGGACGGGCGGGCTAGGCCCGCCGCGGGTCCCAGGGACGGGCGGGCAGTAGTCCGCCCCGGTCCCGGTACGGTGGGCTTGGGCAGGTCGTCGCCCCTCCGCCCCTGGTCGGGACGGGCTGGGCAGGGCGGGCGGCCCCCCTGGGTCCCGCGGGACGGGTTTGCAGGCGTCGCCCCGGCCCCGTTCCCCGGGTTACAGGCGGGCGTTGCCCGCCGCGGGGGTCCCGGGACGGGCGGTGGGCAGGCGTCCGCCCCTGGTACCGGAAGGGCGGGCGTGGCCCGCCGCGGGTCCCGGGATAGGCGGGCAGGCGTCCGCCCCTGGTCCCCGGGATGGGCGGGTCAGCGTCTGCCCCTGGTCCCGGGACGGGCGGGTAGGCGTCCGCCCCTGGTCCCGGGACGGGCTTGCAGGCGTCCGCCCCTGGTTCCCGGGACAGGCAGGCGTGCCCAGCCGCGGGTGCCCGGGCACGCGGGTCCCGCGGCGGGCAGATGCGTCCACCCCTGGTACCGGGAAGGGCGGGCGTGGCCCGCCGCGGGTCCCGGGATAGGCGGGCAGGCGTCCGCCCCTGGTCCCTGGGACGGGCGGGCGTGGCCCGCCGCGGGTCATGGGACGGTCGAGCAGGCGTCCCGCCCCTGGTCCCGGGACGGGCGGCAGCGTCCGCCCCTGGTCCCGGGACGGGCGGGCAGGCCGGCGTCTGCCCCTGGTCCTCCCGGGACGGGTGGGCCGGGACCGCTGCTTGTCCCGGGGGACGGGCGGGCAGGCGTCTGCCACTTGTCCCGGTATGGGGGCGGGTAGTGGCCACCACCGCGGATCCCTGGACGGGCAGGCATCCGCCACCGTTCCCGGGGACGGGCGTGTCGCCCTCAGCTTCGTGGTGTCTCGGGACGTGCGGCTGGTGTTTGCCTGGCCGTTCTGGGTCCCGTGGCCCTGCCCTGCCCGCCCGTCCCAGGACGTGTGGAGGAATCCTCCTGCCTGGTGTCTGCCCGTCCACGGACTCTTGTAGACACCACTTGCCCGTCTTTTTTTTTTTTTTGGATCCATGGCAGACATCGCCGGCCAGTCCTTGGACCCCTGTTGGGCCCGGGGCCTGGTCTTCCTGGACACATGGTGGACACCGCCGTGGGTCCCGGGATGGGACCTGTGACGGTTAGCGGACCCACTGTTGGTCCTGTGACGGGCGGGCCAGGCATCCGCCACTGGTCCCGGGGATGGGTGGGCAGGCGTTTGCCACTGGTCCCGGGATTGGTGCGGGCGGGCCCGGGCTGCGGTTCCCGGGACGGGCGGGCGGAGGCTTTCCGCACTGGTCCCCGGCGGGACGGGCGGGCGGGGGGCGTGGCCCGCAGCAGGTCCCCTGACGGGCGGGCAGGCGTCCGCCCCTGTCCCGGGGACGGGGCGGGCGTGGCCCGCCGCAGGTCCCGGGACGGGCGGGCGGGCGTCCGCCCCTGGTCCCCGGACGGGCGGGCGGGCTAGGCCCGCCGCGGGTCCCGGGACAGGCTGGGAGGTGTCCGCCCCTGGTCCCGGGACGGGAGGGCAGGAGTTCCGCCCCTGGTCCCGGGACGGGCGGGCAGGGCGTCTGCCCCTGGTCCCCGTCCACGGGCGGGCAGGCGTCCGCCCCTGGTCCCGGGACGGGCGGGCAGGCGTCCGACCCTGGTCACGGGACGGGTGGGCAGGCGTCTGCCCCTGGTCCGGACAGGCGGGCGTGTGGCCCGCCGCGGGTCCCGGGACGGGCGGGCAGGCATCCGCCCCTGGTACCGGGAAGGGCGGGTGTGGGCCTACCGCGGGTCCCGGGACAGCGGGCGGACGTCCGCCCCGGTGGTCCCGGGACGGGCGGCGTGGCCCGTCGCGGGTCCTGGGACGGGCGGGCAGGCGTCCGCCCTGGTCCCGGACGGCGGGCAGGCGTCCCCTATGTCCTTTTAAATAATTTAACTTCCTTAATTTTAATGTGTATTATTTTTTGTACACTTGTAAGAATAACTTTTTTTAACTTTTGCATTTCTGAATTTTTAGTTTCTAGTTTTGTTTTTACAATTTTACTAGGAAATTTATTTTTCATTTTAACAGCCTGATGATGTAATTAACTTGATAATTACGAAACGTTACAATAAAGACAGCATGTACATCTGTGTGTATCCTCTTCCCTTCATTGATGGTTATTAATATCGATTGACTCCTGGCTCCTGGCAATAAGCTGTATATGTATATATATATATATATATATATATTATATATATATGTATATATATAATATATATATATATATATATATATATATATATATATATATATATATATGTATATATATATCTGACAAACCAGTGGATAGTGCTACGACAGCGGCTTTGGGATATGGGTTAAGCTTTTTTTTTTTTTTTTGGTGTATTTAATGGTAACCTGGACTCTGTCGACATCTCAAAATCCTTTTGTTATTTAGAAAAAATTGAATCAAAAACCTATGCCCTGATGATATCAATATTTTTGAAAAGTTATTGTGTATGGTGCTATGAGTAAACCTTCTCCCCCTAATGTACCCGTGAGATTTCTCCAGGCTTTTAAGAAAATTAAAGAAGACGAAACAGTGAAGGTGACAAAAGCAGATAAATCTAATGCCAGTGGTAATAATGAATAAAAGTGATTATATAAGTAAAATAATGACATTGCTAAATGACACTGATACTTATACGAAACTGAGGTCTGACCCTACACAGACAGTTAACTCCCATTTTAATAAACAATTAAATCCATTTTGAAGGGCTTGGACCATTTAATTAAACAGTTTGTACACAAACAAAAAGCAATGCGCCTCCCTACCTTACATGTATGGTTTAGTCAAGACACATAAAATCAATAACCCTATCAGACCAATCATTAGTTCAGTGGGCTCAGTTTCGCATAATTTATCTAAATGGCTTGTAAAAATTCTTACTCCTTTGGTTGTTTGGTAGAAATATTTCTAACACGAATGTTAAAAACAATGTTGATTTTATAAGCAAATTGAATAGTTTAAATTTGAATTATGATTTTAATATGGTTAGTTTTGATGTTGTCTCTTTATTTACAAAAGTGCCTGTAGATGATTACATTTGGAAGAGGAATCAGAGCGTCATGACATTCCCTTAAGTGTAGCATATCTCATTAGTCTCATAAGGTTATGTATCAAAGATAGTAAATTTTGTTTCAATGGGGAATTTTTTGTACAAAAGTTTGGCATAGCCATGGGTAATCCTTATCTCCTGTCCTTAGCAATATTTACATGGAATTTTTTGAGAAAAAACTCTTACCCAAGAATTTTGCCCCAAAAAGTTATTTGGTTTAGATACGTGGATGATATCTTCTGTATTTGGCCAGTTCACGAAAACCTCCAGATTTTCCTTAATAATCTCAATAATTTAGTCCCTTCTATAAATTTACTGTAGAGGAAGAAAGAAATTGTATTTGAATTTTCTTGATGTAACTGTCCATAGAAATGATAGAAATTTCACCTTTTCAGTCTTTCGAAATCAACTAATATTGCCTCTTTTGTTCATTACTACTCCAATCACCATCAAAATGTTAAATTCTCTGTTTTTTTTCTGGGATATTCCTAAGGGCTTTACGTGTCTGTAGCCCGCAGTTTATTGACGCTGAAATTAAAACTATTTATGATATTGCATTGAAACTTAAATACCCAAGGACTTTTGTAGATATGGCATGGAAAAGAGCTAGAAAAACATTTTATTCAACTAATGACAAACTTGAATTTAGTAAGCATAACATTCTAAAATTACCTTATGATGAAAGGTTTTTAGATATTCCTAGAATTTTAAAGCTTTTTAACATAAATGTTGTTTTCAGTAATATTAATGTCAAGAGTTTAGTAATAAAAAAAATTCTCCTAAAGATCTTCCAGGCTGCATATATGAAATTCCTTGCAAAAAGT
>NC_087218.1:38072866-38095366 GCF_015104395.2 Macrobrachium nipponense | reverse complement strand
TTTATCCCGGAATATCCGTCTCCCACTTTGTCCTCCAGTAGAATTTGAAACTCTGTAAGTGGCAGCAACAGCCAATCTGTCACAGCGAGACGACACGTCCCCTGTTAGAAGCCTACCAGTTTTTTGGCAGCTGGTGTCAGTTTAACGTTTTAAAGACCGAAGCCAAATCGTTTATTAATTACGATGAATCTTACTTCAACAGCTTTCACTGTTTCCCTTTCAGTTTATAGTTCCACCAATCGGCCTCTGTATGTTCCATCAGAGATTATTACGAATAAACAATGTTAAGAGTTTTAATTAAAGTATTCCTTCTGACAAATCGGACTTCACACGGCCTGCGGTTCCAAACGCAGTAGATTCGCAGAATCTGGTCTGTAGTATACAGAAAAATTGAAATTAAAGACACGTTTAACTGATATTCAGACTTTAAACCAGACGGTCATCGTTGCTAAAACAAAGCGGTATTGATTTAGAATCTCTCTCTCTCTCTCTCTCTCTCTCTCTCTCTCTCTCTCTCTCTCTCTCTCTCTCCCAGTATTTGTTCAATAAAAAATAATATATTTTCTTATGTGAGCTATCTCTGTTTCGAGTATTTACTTATTCCATTCTATTTTTTTTAATTTTATTTTACTTTTTCGAATACGTATCATGGTAATTATTCAGCTGTTGCCACGTTTTACAATATTTAAGAGATCTCAAAAATGTTTTTATTTCATGTTTTTTTCTGTCAAAGAAGAGAATATAATCCTGTTTTTTTTTGCTGTCAAATCGAAGAATGTCATAGATATCTTATGATTTTAGGGCACTCAGCTTTCACAAGTAATAGTAAAACGTCAATAATACGAAGTTAATCGTTTACCAAACATCAGCCAGATTTTATTAACGTATTGTCAGTTTTAGGGGTTTCATGCTAAATACTACTTTCACATAGTTAAAACTGAAGGGAATGCTAATCCTTAAGTTCTTTTTCATTGTTAACAACAGTGGCCTCCCTCCTTAGATGATCTCTCTCTCTCTCTCTCTCTCTCTCTCTCTCTCTCTCTCTCTCTCTCTCTCTCCACTCCGGGTGTTATGTTTGGTCGAAGATGATAATGGCAGTTCACCATTCCCTCTGCCTTATTTCTCGAAGCTTAAGCCTCCTCTGATGCTACTGAAAGGGCTCTTTAGTAGAAATAGCAGTCATCGCTTCTGGAGACAGAAGAGGCTTACATTTGGGTCTTAATATGTGTGTTTGTGTGTGTGTGTGGTGAAGAGGAGGTCTTTGTTGGAGACTGATAAAAGCCGTGAACCGGACGCAAGAGAAGTGCTGGGGGAGCAAGATAAGGTGTTGGAGATATCCAGTTGACTTGGTTTGGATTTATTCGGCTTCTTCGGTTGTTGAGACCTTGGTCTTATGTTGCGTTGTGGATTTAGGCTCCCTTGGGCGTAAGATTTTTCGGTTTTTAGCCTGCTGGAATCTGTTTTGCTCCTGTTTTTTTTTTCAATATTTTTTTATGATAATGGTTTCCCGGTCTACTTGCCAAGTGTTTATGCATTTGGCTCTGATTAGAAAAAGGTGGAAATATTGATGGGCCATTCCATCTGTTTGGATATGTTTTGTTCTGTTATGTTCTACCCGCTGGCAAACAAATGTTGAAGATCATTTATATCCACAATGGGAATCTGTTTTTTTACGGAAAGGTGGTGAATGTCTTAGGACCACATAAGTTTGTTTAAACCCCTTTACATCCTGATTCTTTTCAACAGATGATAATAATAATAAATATTAATAAGATTCCCAAAAGGGCTTCTTTCTCGACAAATCACAAATTAATTTCAACATGAGAATTTTCTGTTCAACAATGACATTGTTAGCAAGGTATATATATTTTTTATTATATTATCCTGTCACCGAACTTTTTTTTTTTATGATTCCCCATGATTACTTCTGGCAGTGATGCATTAACCCCTTTCATGCCGAAAGCAGGTTTTTGGCTTGAGACAGAATTTTGTGGACAGGTTCAAGAGAAACCCAATTTCCAAAGTCAAATTCTCTCTCTCTCTCTCTCTCTCTCTCTCTCTCTCTCTCTCTCTCTCTCCTGTCTAAGGAATACTGAGATGAGTCCGATTGAGAGAGATTTTGTATTTTCTAATTCATCCCCTTAGTAGGTATATCTAGCTACCATTGATTCACTTGAACACTGTTACAAAAATAAGTGATTTAATTTGTGCTTATAAGATAACTTCGTCTGTCTTCACGCGAATTGCTCATTTTGTTCCCTTAGGAATAGTCATAGCTATTCAGAGGACACCATCCAGTATTCCCAAACATCTAATGTAGTCTGCGTAGCATAATTCGGGAATACTTCGTCTGGCGGGAATGCGCCGCTTTTAAAGCGTGATTCACCTTCATTATCATTATTTTAGGAGTTTTCTTTAAGGCCCGGCCCTTGTCCCTCATTTGGGCCATTAGTTGGGCCAATTTTATCCATATACAAGTTATAGTTTAGAAGCCAAATTCACCCATGCCCCAGATATACTTCCCTTTCTACGATAGTGACATTTCTTAACGAAGGGCGTCTCATCATTCGTTAAAATTTTAAGACTTTCTTTGTTGTGCTTATATTTTGCTTTTAGTGAGAGATTGTTAGGTTGTTGTAATTGTATATCGTCTTTAAATGCATAAAGCATAAAAATTTGAGTTGCCTAGCGAAGCGACGAAAAAAATGACAGAAAGAATAACAAAATCATTTATACAACATTTAGAAGTTTCCGTTTTCACTAAAAAGCTTGATATACTTAGATGTGATTTTTTTGGTGTGTTGCATTCATTCTAAATGAATAAACTCATGTGATAAGTATATTGAATATTTATGACATTTACTTTTGAAAGTTCCAATTATATAGTTTACGTTATTGTTTATTGAATAATCATTCTGTGAAGAGTTCGTGTGATAATCTAAGAAACTAATTGTACAAAACACCTGGCCCGCGTAGGATTTTGATTTGTTTAGGGACCATTCAACTTCTTTTTTTATCCAAAAGGCTTAAGGCTTTAAGTAACTGAGTGACAGGGCAAACGATCATATAGCTTGCAGAGGGATTGTAGAATTTTATAGTATATTGATTTCATTCCAATAAAATACAAAATTCGCTTCAATCTTTAGTCAAAACGCAGTGCCCTTCGGATGCTGTCCAGATCGATGTCTTTGTTAATAATGGTCCAATTAATCGGCAAGAGCAACAACAGACTTAATTATCACAACCGAAATCTAGTTTTTTCTCGCTTCCTGTAAGCTTTACGGTGAACACAAAATATGAAAGTGAAACACTCTAGAATTCCTGTTTGCTATCTCTGTAGACCTATGTATCGGTACGCGTGTATATGATTTTAATTAAGGTTTTTCCTCTCAACGGCGTGGGTAGGAATAGGTTATTGTTCGGCACAGTTTAGTTTATTTTCATATTTTGTTATGTAAGCGTTTATTTGTGACGTTCTCTTATTTGTTTTGGTAATGAAATATTCTCATACTGATGAGGTTGCTTCTGAACCTACTGCTCATTGGCCAATGTAGATGTTCGTCATCAAGTGTACTAATTCTTTAGGTTATTAGAATGTAAAATATTTTTTTGTTTAAAACGCGTTTTTTTCCAATTTTTAAAGGCTTTTCATTGATTTATTAATTTTTATAGCTCGGAGAAAATGATCTAATTTACTAACACTAGTGATGTGAGTATTTGTCATACAATCCCTGACAATGTTTTATTTAAAAATGGTGTAGAATATATTATGGAAGTGGAAATATGGATTGTGGGAAATGGAAAATTATCATCATGCGATAAATGTTTGTTGTCAAGTATGTTTCGAGATCAGTTGTAATTGTGGTGTAAAAATATGAACTCAGTGGAAATATTTTGGTATTTTATGGGAATAAAATGAATCATGTATATTGCTTAGGAAATGAGGAATCTTTTAATTGTGGGGGATACCTATCTTGTTAAGCTTTATCAAAAAAATTTGATCTCTGTAGACCTATGTATCGGTACGCGTGTATATGATTTTAATTAAGGTTTTTCCTCTCAACGGCGTGGGTAGGAATAGGTTATTGTTCGGCACAGTTTAGTTTATTTTCATATTTTGTTATGTAAGCGTTTATTTGTGACGTTCTCTTATTTGTTTTGGTAATGAAATATTCTCATACTGATGAGGTTGCTTCTGAACCTACTGCTCATTGGCCAATGTAGATGTTCGTCATCAAGTGTACTAATTCTTTAGGTTATTAGAATGTAAAATATTTTTTTGTTTAAAACGCGTTTTTTTCCAATTTTTAAAGGCTTTTCATTGATTTATTAATTTTTATAGCTCGGAGAAAATGATCTAATTTACTAACACTAGTGACTTGTGAGTATTGTCATAACAATCCCTTGACAATGGTTTGATTTATTTATTTTATTTGAAAAATGGTGTAGAAATTGTAGATATTATTAGGAAGTGGGAATAAAATGGATTGTGGGAAATGGAAAATTATCATCATGCGATAAATGTTTGTTGTCAAGTATGTTTCGAGATCAGTTGTAATTGTGGTGTAAAAATATGAACTCAGTGGAAATATTTTGGTATTTTATGGGAATAAAATGAATCATGTATATTGCTTAGGAAATGAGGAATCTTTTAATTGTGGGGGATACCTATCTTGTTAAGCTTTATCAAAAAAATTTCAATATCTTAATAGTTTTTTATAATCAATAAATCTTTTTATGATCAATAAATATAGAATCCTCCGATATATTGAGACGGTATTTTGGGTAACTATTACATTGACCTGATACAAATTTGATATTTAGGAAAACCCAGCAAAAATATATAATTGAGATGCGAAACACTTTTGGACAAAAGAAACTTAGGTTCTGTCATTTGAATGACTGATCAGAACCCTTGATTATTAGTTTAATAATAAGTCCATTCACCGTATGGGAAACTGGAGTGTATAGTGCGCTGCTTACGAGTAACATGGCCATGGAAGATTGAGAGTCGAGTCTAGTAAGTTGTTTTCGGCGATCGAATCATGGTTGTCTTTCTTGACCATTAACAGTCTCTCTCTCTCTCTCTCTCTCTCTCTCTCTCTGTTATTTCCCACTCGCTTATTTTTTTGTAGTTTCCTTCGGGTACAGTCTGAAAGAAGCATTGGGTTACCAGTCTCCGACCTTCTCCTTTTCATTCAGTCAATGACCCAGGTATTTGCGAAGCCAGGTAACCTAAGTGGATCAGGTTTTCTTTTTTCATGAAACAAAAGAGGTGAAGACAACTCCACTTTCTCCAGACAATTATGTCATGTGATGATCCTTGTTTCCTTTAAGGGGCCCGACTGTCGGACTTCTGTTTATCTGTCGGTTATATTTCTAAGTCTTGAATAACTATACTCTGTTTTTTTCCATCTGTCCATCCGCCTGTGGTGGTCGCGCATGGCAACACTGCGTCCCGTGCTTAAATAGTTACGTTATGTCTAAATTTTAGGTAAATAAAAGGATATCTGGGTGTACATTTGCAACTGGAAAGTGTTTTAATAATTTACTGTATGCGAATTACACCGTTAATATTCGAAATAGGATATTACAAAGCCCGGGACGCAGTGATGCCATGCGCAAACACCATAGGCGGATGGACAGATATAAAAAAAACAGAGTATAGTTAGTGTTCTGTAAAAGAAAACCATTGTGCCAGTTTTTGTCTGTCCGCCCTCAGATCTTAAAAAGTTCTGAGGTTAAAGGGCTGGGCAGAGGTATGTTGGTCATCCAGCCTCTAATCATCAAACATACCAAATTGTAGCCCTCTGTCCTTAGTAGTTTTTATTTTAAGGTTAAAGTTAGCAATAATCGTGCGTCTGGCAACGCTATAGGACAGGTCACCACCGGACCGTGGTTGAAAGCTTCATGGCCCGCGGCTCATATAGGAAACTCCATTTCGCCGCATTTTTTACTTGTTCTTTATCATAAAACTTGTAAAACAGGAATATCTTCCATTTCTTCTTGAATATCTCCAAGTTTTCGAATCCTTTTGGTTTGTAGGACAGCGCATTGAAAACTCTGATGGAGAAATCACAGGATATAGTTTACTCTGTGGCGCTAGGAGCGAATAAACACGAGTTGAGAGCGGCACGTATAATAGACAGGGTAGACAATTGTTGTTGATTAGATATCATCATGAAATGTGATTGCAATTATATGGTAAATTTATTTTTCCCACTTTTCCCATCACCTCATGACCTCCAATTTAGTCCACCCTATATATCTAGATGAATAATAAAATCTACTTGTTTTGTAGACACATATGAATGACGCCACGAACTGACTGTTGTAATTAGCCTTGACTCGAATATATGATTAACATTCAATCATATTCGAGACGCGGCTAATTGCAACTGTCACTTCGTGGCGCCATATTTGTCTAAAAAAGAACTGACTGCAAAAACACAGTAATTAGCTGTTTAATTAGCTGTTTTGGAGGGTCACTTTATGCTAACGACGGAATGCAAATAGAGAGTGACAGCAGCGTCAACTCTTGAAGAAAATGGAAGATGAACCAATAAAGAGGCAATTAAGAACGCCCACAACAAAAAGAGTTGATGCGGAAGTTTACCCAATTTCCTATGTTAACTAATCTAATTATATGACAGGAGTTATGCTGATTCTGATTAACACACATCAATACATCGTTGTGTTCAGTATCTATATTTAACTTCATTCTGCTACCAGTTACGACATCACGAACTGAATTCAACACGCCATTTCGAGGAGACCAGAATCAGGATAACTCCTGTCAGATAATTAGATTAGTTAACATAGAAAATTGGGTAAACTTCCGCATCAACTCTTTGTTGTGGGTGTTCTTAATTGCCTCTTTATTTGTTGATGCTAAAACATTTAAATTAATCAATCGGTCACTTTTTGTCGAAGGTTGTTGTTGTTGTAAGGTATTGCCTGCCATGTAAAGGAAGATATCCAGGTAAATAATAATTGAGATATGATGACGTTAAACTTTTTAAGTGTAAAGTTCATGATATCAGTACCAGAAAGAATGGTATTAAAGATAATGAAAAAAAGTTGGAGTTACGAAGAAAAAATGCATTGAGTCATAATTAAGATTAGATCCCGTATACATGAAGAAAAATTATCGTTACTGCTACTATTACTACTACCACTACTACTACGACTACAGATAATAAAGATAAAAATATAGGCAAGAGAAGGAATGAAGGGGAATATATAGTTTGATGAGATGTACTGCAATATCTTCCTTTAAGGACGTATTAAAGGGTTTCGTCTTCAAGCACATTGTTTAAAATGAAAATTATCAATGTATAAGAAACACTTGCCAATATCCATGAAAATTATAACTGGAAGAATCAATGTCTTCATCTATCTTTTTGCTCTGAGAGTTGAAATGATATGATCTGATCTGAACTGTTTTAGGTCATAAAAAAGAAATTTGGTTACCCAAGCTTTGGTCTCTCTCTCTCTCTCTCTCTCTCTCTCTCTCTCTCTCTCTCTCTCTCTCTCTCTCTCTCTCCGTTTTACCGAATTGTCAAGAATGTTTAAAATCTGGCATCCAAACGTTATGTTGAATGTATTATTAGGAAATTAGTGTGATGCAGAAGTCTCTATGTAAAGTCAGTCGGATGTAGGATAAATGTTACTTTGTAATCTGATGCTGATTATTCTTGTCAGAAGTTTTGACTTCGGAAATAGCTTTATGCCGAGTAATGCTCAACCAGTGACAAAAATGCATAATATTCTCAACATCAAACTGGTGCTTTGTTATTTTAGTTGAAAGTTATACTAGGTAACCAAGCATTTTTGCACTTGTCAGTTTATGAAGGTCTCAGTAAACACCTCACGTGGACCAGCGTTGTGAAAAGTCTCACCGCCATCGTTGTTTCAGCTTGAAACGCTAAAAAATATATATAAAAAAAATGTTCGGTTATCTATCGACAGTAGGAAAGGGTAGTGACTGGCCAAGGGTATGAAACGTTTGAGCCAGCTAGGGGTGGGGGTGATATTTGAGAGGAATCGACAGTTAGGAGAAATTTTTGTAGAAGATTTTAACCACAGAGGGTTAAAGTTTTTAAAAGATTAAAACTAAATTGATTTACATGAGAATAGTTTACAATATGATTAACGCTGAATCCGTGCAAAAGCATATTCATAGAATTGTGTAAATAGATTTACGTAACGTGCAGCAGAAATTATTAAAAAAGAATTTTGATATAAACTGGTACATTTCGATAATCTCTTAGTCGTAATTTGGAACTTTCCACATTAGAACGCTAAGATTTGTATTTCGTTTCTCTGATTTATGAATTCACTCAACGTATTACTCCTGTGAAAGTCTGTCCTTCAGTAAATCATAGGGACGCAGTCCAATAATTTTCAAAACTTTATCTTAGTTCCCTGTCTCTTTCCGGAGTGTGGAAACTTTTATTAATGAAATATTTTCTGATGCTGTACACTTTTGTATCAAATCTTATTCATTATTCCCGCCCGTTGTATTGGTGCAGTTATTTTGCGTCTGCGCTTTCACGCACACTCCCTCCTGTTTAGTTTGTGCTCATAACCTAAATTAAAACTATACGAAGTAACAAGATACTGGTTATTAAGTTGTAATACTTTACTAATATTCCTTCACAACTCATCTCGAAAGAAGTTAATTATAAATGTAAGATACTCGGGTACTTTACTTGATGGGAGTGACACTCATAACTCGCTAATGTCATATAGATAGCAAGATGAAATCAAAGCTTCATTTTAATTTCTTAAGAGAAAGGGGATTAAACCTACTTGATCTCTACAGTTTCTTGTTTCTGTGCGTGTTTCTAATGCTGAATTACGTGTTATGTTGATCGTGAAGTTATATACGTATATATTCACACATATAAATATATTTACTTACATTTATATATATGTGTGTGTGTGTGTTTGCCCATATCTATAGACATATGCTCTTATACGTTTCTGAGCGTACTCGAGGGTGCTTGCTCTATTTTCCCATAGGTTAATTTTAGTACCCATATATATGTTTAGTATTTTAAGTTAGTTTCGTGGTAGGTCAAATATAAAACCATCGATTTCTCTGAACTGGCCGCCAAGGCATTTGACAATAATTTTCCTTTGACATCAGGTGCTGTGGACATTTTTCCAGTGATCTGTAAATCCCTCTCGTATCGTGCTAAGCCCATCATTCTCTCTCTCTCTCTTCTCTCTCTCTCTCTCTCTCTCTCTCTCTCTCTCTCTCTCTCTCTCCTAGATCAAAACCACCACACTAGCACGTATCGCTTAGTCCAGTAATAGTGAATCCGATATTCATGAATATCCATCAACGGATATTCATGTGTATTATATACAGTTGTCGTTGAGCATGGTGTTTTTTTTTATTAGGTAAGCAAATTACGCTAATTTAAAATTGGAAGAAAAGGGTAACTGTTACACTTGTGAAATGGTTAGTAAGGCAACCGTGATTGATTGATTCAGGTAATGGCTGAGTGATCTAATATCAATACGTTGTGTTTCATTTACCAAGATCATCGCCTGAGGTAACGGGTGCTGCAAGGACAAAAAAAAAAAAGCTATAAAGTGTGTCACAGGTATTATGCCCTCAACCCTCTAGAAAAAAATACCCTATAATGTTCTATGTATTAACATTGATTTAATATTGTTCATGAACCAAAGTGAGCGCTTTAAGTAAAAGTCGCTATAGAGAAAGCAGTTATTCGGTTTGTTTATTATTTAATTAACTAAATACATGTGTTATATTATGTGTGTAGAGATAGCCTGTAAGAAAGGTATTTGCAATGCCGTTACATAGCATCTCTGTTGGTTAGTCAGTGTCTGGAGGTCTATATCAGGCTACCTACTCTCGGTCTTAGCACAATTAGGGCAGCAAGGGTCCGTGCTGACATAAGGCCTGCTAAATCTTAAGCAACCAACCAACCAACCCACCCATATTTGTCTCATGGCAGGAAATAAATGAAATCTGCAATGTGAAGTGAAAGAGTAGAACCTTGTGGGGTGATGGATTGTTTTTATTTTTTTTATTATTATATTATTTTTTTTAGACAAGAGGTTGTAGGGCAAGAGTGAGAAACCGATGGAAGAAAATTACAAAAAGTGTGAACATGTTCTTACAGGGAAATACAAGGTAAATAGACAATGTTAGGAGGATTGTTGATCCCTCTGAAATGAAAGGGGGAAGAATAGAACCATGAGATCCGTTGCAAGATCGTGAGGATTGGATTTACGAGGGGGTTGGTACCCCAATGTCGATATTCCCCCAAGATGGAAAGGGAACTTTTATCAAAATATTTTCTTGATTCGGTCCTGTTCTAAAACCGAAATAAGGACCAGTCACTTTAAATCTCCAAAGACTGTCATTAGAGCAAGTTTTATGCAACTTACTTTTATAAAGAGGCGCTTGAATGTCGTTCATGACAAGTAGAATCACTTGAGAGAGAGAGAGAGAGAGAGAGAGAGAGAGAGAGAGAGTGGAGATTGTCTTGGATGCGTTCTAAACGCGAAGTTTGCCACTCATATATGTACTGTCATTGTTGCACGAGAAAATTTATATGGATACACAATCTGGTTCATTACATCCATAGATAGGCAATTGCTTTCGGTAAAAGTTCGATGCATTTCCGGCGTAGGTTATGCATGTTTTTTTTATGGAAAAGGGATTCGTGATTATTCGAGCCAAACTGCGTGCAAGATATAATTCTTAATTTTTAGTATAGTTAGATAAGAAGTCTATCTTTCAGTAGGAAGTAAGTGTCGACAGCGCACCTCACGTGGCGCACTGAAGTCAATTCTAAAGGGTGTTTGCAGCATCCCTTCAGCCTCTAGCTACACCAACTTTTTAGCCTTTTACTTTACCCGCTTCCTTTCTTCAATCTTGCTATCCAATAACTTCAGGTCCACCTTTTAAGTCATTATACCATATCTCATTTCTTTTCTGGCTTTTTATCTTGCCTTCCAATCACAGCAGTTCCTTCTTTTTACTGCCTTATACGATGAATGGCTGAAAGTATCCAGAGTTTGGCTTGACAACGTATGTTTCTTAAGTCAATCAATTAATCAAGACGTTTTTGCCGTGTATTGTACCTGATGGCGAATGATATATTGAAAGTTTTTGGCAGCGTTGGCCTCGGCAAATGCTAATTAAATTTTAAATGTATCCGTTCCATGGTTGCATGGCTAATAAGCATAATTTTCTCATTGATATTATGTATGGATGAAGAGTTCAAGCCCCTGTCGAATTGGTTATTCGGTCATCCGGCTTCTTTTCTAAACTACTGGAAGTAGGTTAACTTTTGAGTAACTGGGATTTTATGATCATTTGATATGTTACTATCTGAGGATAGAGATCTGTTGGTGCCCGTAACTGATTTGAAGTGATTCTTAATACCTCCTTTGGTATGGTTTGGATGAGGAAAGATTAAATTTGTTCATCGGACCACTTGATAAAATTTTAATTTTTTTAAGTAACAGGTTCATCATTGTTTATCTATTAGGTACGTGGATGTTTGGTGATCTATTTCCAATGGGATACGACTAACTGCTGCGTCCGCAATAGTAGGAAAAACAGCAGAGTAACATTATGTAAATTTCAAAGACGACCTCTGAATAATATTTTTCATAGCTAATCATGAAAAATGAGTATTTTACACGAGATATATTCCCTTATATATGGAACCAAGTGTAGCATTTACATGCGCCATTTTCAAGATTAATGTTGACTTTTCCCTACAAGTTCTGGCAGCTGTGGCTTTTAACTTGGTGAATTTATAGCTTTGTTTTTGCCGGTACGATTCTTTTTTTTTTCTAGCACATTATGAAGTTGTAATGTTCATGTGCGTAATACCGAGTGACTCCCCGTGGTTTACTAATTTTAAAAACGTCACGCGTGTCGCTTGTATTTCACAAGAACTTCCGCAAAATTGCCAGTTTTCTCATCATCCTTCCTTTTTAGGTCAGGCTCCGTGAAAGATCGCACAAAGGTAGATGTAAATACGTTTTTTTACGAAAAGTATGTAGCCGCAATCATCCACAAGTTTCTCCCTCGGTCGCGTAGTTTTTTCAGAACTTGGTAAATTTACTTCGTTAATATTACTCAAGGAAATTAATGATATGACCCTCAGACCTGCAATGCAGCACGTAAGAGAAGCCCCAGATCTCTCTCTCTCTCTCTCTCTCTCTCTCTCTGCTTACCTGTCTGGCCTACTTCACGTATAATGTGGAGCAAATGTTATTTCGTAACTTTTGCCTGACTTTCAAGTATGGTGTGACTTTCATTCGTGTTACTTTGCGTAGATGGTAGAACACCTTACTTAACAGCCTAACATCTTTATCAAGAAAACGCATATATGAGGCACATTTGATAGGCGCACAATGGGGCCATATAACAGAAAAATTCACATAACTGTTTCAAGTTTACTCACTATGAGCGTAGTGAGGGATGGTGCTTATGTATTTTCCTGACATTTTTCAAAGTTTGAAGAATAAACGCGAAAGGAATAAGCAGGCAGAAGACAAATCATTGGTCTTATTTATAGTCTAGGTCACCTTATGATAGCAATTCATGTATAATTCAAGAAGTTAAAAACAAGAGTATGCAGGGGATGTAACCCCCAAGAAAGCGACAGACTTGATTTAGGGATTCAGGAAGCATGGAGCTTGGAAGAAAGTTCTAGAGCTTTGCTGTAGAGTGAAAAAGATTCGATGTCTGCTAGGTCATTAAAGTAATATTCAGTTAATTATATTAATGTTCGCTTTCTTCGTCAGCGCAGTTGACAGAACAGATTGCAGTCAATCATGTAGTTGACGAGTCTTCCCATCTTATTAATCACTCAGCTCATCTGTCATCCAATTATCTTATGTTTAATTCCATTCAGATCATACCCTCATCGTTGCTACCCGGACGCAAATCGCCGAGATGTATACTAGTTTTGCACCAGCCCCGGTTCTTTTTGTCATGCCCCTATGTTGGGTTCAGGTAGGTTGGGTTAGAGTAGGTTAATTCTAAGGTTTGGGGGTTAGAAATTGTCGGTGTGGGAAACGTAATGAGGTTATTTTCAAGAAGATTCTATGGTTAGTTTTTAAGATATGGCGGCCCGATTTTTTCAGGGAAGGTCCCAGTACTCCATTACAGCTCGAGAATATGCTTCCCGGATGTGATATGGACCACTAAATTCGTGTGTGATGGTGAGCTTAGAATTGACCGTGCGGGATATATGTTATTAGTTGTATTTATGTGAATGACTAGTCGAAACATTGGCCCATTCCCATAGTTTCCTGGAACAAGTATTAAGAAAAATATTTAGACCTGTGAAATGGAATTAAGAAATCCAATGTGAGGTTTCCGGCTGTTGAGTTTTTCTTATCCTTGATGCAAAATTTGTCAGTGTCATACATATACTTCATAAAAGATTACGTTAGTATTGTTTTTCATTAGTAGTTTCTAATAGTACACGGACTAGATAACTCGATAAAATGGACAATAAACGTAAGATATAAATGACGGAGATAACTGGACATCTTTCCTACATTTTCCCCTGTTCTTGTGCTCTTATTCCATCAAGAGAAAAAGGGTGGGGGTGTCGGGGGGAGGTTGCATCCTCCTCGACCGCGCGCTCTGTGATACGAGAGTGGCCGTAAATCTCAGGATCCCATGAATTATAAACGCGCTTAAAGTTCGTTAATCTTCGTACATCCTTCTTCGGCCTTTCACTTTCAGTTTTCCCAGTGATTCATTCTCTCTCTCTCTCTCTCTCTCTCTCTCTCTCTCTATCCGTCTTTTTTGAAGTTTACGGTATTTCATCTACCTTGCTTTATTTCTTCTTTCCCGTGTCAAGGCAGAAACTATCACGTTTAGCCAAACAAGCCTTGAACACTGAATGATTAATATTAGTGGACGGATCTTGGCTTTCACACCTTCCGTTGTAAAAACGCCTATTTAATTACACACAAACACAAAGGACGACTCCTTCCTCCTCATCCACAGAGACATACTGTGAAAGCACTTACTGTACTGTTGATAATGATTTCGAATCCCCACTAAATTTCTATTGAAGTGAGGGAAGATATTTAAATTTCGCACAAGCTCAAAAGCTAATGCAAACTATTAAAATGGTGATAAGACTCATGTTTAATTGTTAAAACTTTTAAAGACGCGTAAACAGTATAAATTAGTATGGTAGTACATGCAAGTCATGGGGGATGAAAATGCTTATAAATTAGAGGTAGATTAGGCAGATTGTCTTAGGGAATGATATATATTGCTAATGTATCTTTGTAGCTCTATTCAAAATTAGATTTTTTTTTATTATCAACACATAGTTTTCATTTGTGGCTCTGTAGTAAATGATTGAACATGGAATTAAATTTGAGAGAGAGAGAGAGAGAGAGAGAGAGAGAGAGAGAGTCGAGAGAGAGAGAGAGAGAGAGAGAGAGAGTCAGTCTCGCATGTAATAAGTATATAATGATATCTCATTTTTTTATGGGAAGGAATATACTTTAAAAGTAATGTTCAGATAAATAAAATAGAGCAAAGGCTTATGTATGGGACAAACACTATATCTTCAAGTAACTTTAATTGAGTAATTTCAGAATGATATGAGTTTGTGATCAGACTGAGTATGTAATAAGAAACGATATGGGAAATATATTACGTTTGTGGTAATATGCCTTAAACCCACTTATTAAGCATTGTCGGTGTTTGTGAGTATTGCGATTGTGTTTAAGAACAGTCACCCTCTCTCTCTCTCTCTCTCTCCTATCTACAGTCTCTCCTTCCTCCTCTCTCTCTCCTCTCTCTTCCGCCGTTTCTTTGTGAGATGATTGACAAACAAAGTTCTCTATGAACCTTTGGCAGTAGCCATAATCCCTTGAGAAATTCCATCTTGTGTGCCATTCTATTTCTTTGCTTGAGTAGGTTGAAAGTCTGGAAGAATTGGTCCAGACCTATAAGAAGAGACCTTGAAGCTTCCAGGAAAAAAAGAAAAACCACTTGATTGTCCAAAAATGCCTTTTCTTTCATCTCCAAAGGGAGGACTCAGCGGGTCATCAGTTTATGAAATTTTATTACTCAGAGTAAGGGATTCTTGCTGAATATCATCTTGGGGATCTCAGGAGTGAAGGATATATATAACTTGGATATAACTCGGGGCGCCGAATGGAATTTCGAAAATTGACTTCTTTTGTGAGTCGCGTTTGGCTTTGTCTTCATTACCCGGATGGCTGGAAACCACAGTCTCGGCAGCATCTGCCGTCTCATTAGTTGAATATTTTCCCCTCAGTTGGAGGAGAGGCTCTTCCAGTACAGAGGAAATGCTAGACTCTCTCTCTCTCTCTCTCTCTCTCTCTCTCCTCTCTCTCTCTCTCTCTCTCTCTCTCCGGGGAGTTAAGTAGGAGGGAACTTTGGGGAGAGGGCGTGGTGGAGAAAATTGAGAGGAAGGGGGAATGTAATGGATGAGAGAGGGGATTTAGAGGAAAAGGAGAAATGGAAGAGAAGAAAGGTTTAGTTCGTCTTCATAAAATGACAGCAACGGATCCTTCACCCTCTTCGTTACACGACCTTCATTAAGTAATATGAATGTTATGGTTCTTTTTTTTCGAAGTCGAAGTTCACCCGTCGTGTTACATTTTATTTGCCGTCAAGAAGGTAATATATACAAAGATCAAGTTCATTACTATTGTTATCATCATCACGATATTCATTACTGTTGTTATCAAATAAAAGAAGGATGAATTGAGAACCTTCTGTTCTTATTTAGCCCAGACCTGGTGAGAGAGAGTGGGGAATATAACTGGTCCTTAAAACTCATTCAAAGAGTTAATTCGACTTTTCAAAGTATAGAATTTTGTTATTTATAAGATATGTATGGGGATTCCTGTCCAGCATATTGCAGAATTACATTGGAGATACTCTGATCTTTGGGAACGATCACCAGGGGAAATATTGTGAATTAGCGTCACATTATTGTTACTATCGGGGTTATATTATCTTTTCCAAGTAGATATTAATCTTATTGTTTTTATGCATCGCCATGACTGTTGTATTGCAGCATTTGGTTTGCGAGGTCTAGAAGTTTACAAAATCTTCCTTTTTGCAAAGAGTTTTAGTCTGCTCTCCGACTAATATTTTAAATACCAAAGTGGTTGCTTTTCTTCAAAGTTTTCTTTCCAAATCATCTTCAATTATGGTCTTTGTATAACCCCCTATTTTCAGACTTGTTTTTTTCTCTTTCTCAAGCGACCAGGCCAAAATGTCCAGATTATCAAATTTGAATTATTATTTTCTATAATCTCAAATATTTGAGAATCTTTTAGTGCAGGTTATTTTTGTATAGCGACCAGTGGAACCATTTATTACGGAAGACGTTATGTTGTGGGATTCAAGATATCCAAGATAGTTGTATAGTGAGTTCCAGTCCATTCTGTTCTTTGATATCTATTAAAAAAATTCTTGAATGAACGAACTTTGGCCTAATTGGGTCTTGAACCACTGTAGAAACGATAGATGTTGCTGCACTACCTGACATGCCATCCCTATCTCGAAAAAAGGTAAAAAACCTTATGGAACCATTAGGCTATATCCTCCAATCTCAACTCTTTTCCTTAAAATAATCTTTGACGATTCTCTCTCTCTCTCTCTCTCTCTCTGTCTCTCTCTCACATATATATACATATATAAAAATATAAATATATATATATTATATATATATATATATATATATATATATAGATATATATATAGATATATATATAACAGTATAATATATATATATATATATATATATATATATTCTATTTTATCTCTATAACACTCTCCATCATAAACTCATTTGTACTCATAGAGTGACATCCATTACGCCACGTGATTACCTGAGTAATGCTTCTTGCAACGACACTCATGGTGAAGTAATCTGTACTCTAGTTTAGGTTACCTTAAACTTTTAGTCTTAGCTTTATCAGTCGTATCCTCTATAGAGAAGAGTTACTGGCACAAGGTAAAATGGGAAATGTTTTTCCTTTCGTATATATACTCGTATTGTCATACTTGAAGCCCGCTAGGGAGTTAGTATACCTTTAGTGCACCTGATGTGGAGCACTGAAGGGATTACTAAGGAATTTTTGAAGCGTCCTTTCGGCCCACAGCTGCACCCACTTTTTAAAATTATACCTCACTCCCATTCCTCTTCCTTTTTTTAATCTTTTGCTGTCCAGCCACTCCAACTCCCTCGTTTCGTTGTCTGAAGTACTGATTGGCTGAGAGTGCCCCAGTGATTGGCTTTATGCCGAATTTTATAAATCTTCACCATAGTGGAAGTATCGAGGTTGGCTGGTGTATGACAGTAAACACTGCAATTTCCACCCTGTGTAGGTGGCTTAAATACATCAATATATATGATGAGGCGTTAACGTAAATTTGAACATAATATAGTTGCGAGTTTTTATGTGCGCAAACGATACCAATATTTTTATTTTTTCATGTGTGTATGCATTATGTCTCATCACTTTTATGCACGAAATATGCATACACATGTACTTATATACATTCATAATATAAAATCGGATTGTGGGACTGGAATGACAACATAAAAATAAGATAAGAGCCACGCGTATAAACATGGGAAGCTTTAGGGTAAATTATATATACTCTTTCCTGTTTTTTCCCTCCCTGCCCTTCTTGTTCGTTCTTTGGCTGACGAGCTATCATCATCACTCTCTCTCTCTCTCTCTCTCTCTCTCTCTCTCTCTCTCTCTCTCTCAACCCCAGCTTCCCCTTTCCTTATCTGGGTGAGGTGGTAAGTACCACCTCATCTGAAGCAGGTGGTACCCCTCGCCCCCACCGAGCTACAGATCTCATCATTCTTATGAACCGGCATCACTGATTCATGTGAATTCCAAAACTGGAATCACGCTCCATAGAATCTTGACCTGAATATCGTGATGGAAATGGCACAGTGATCCCTCAACATATTTATACTTGTAATTTGCACATCCATTTTCCCCTCGGAATCCTTGTGCAGGCGTACTACTGTTAACAGAATAATAAACAATTTTGTTATGTATATCTTCTATCTAGTGTGGAAATGTTGCGCATCGAAAATGTTATTCAGAATAAATAAAGGATTAAACGATATCAGTATTGGTTAAAACGTGTCTTACTCTTACCAGTGATGCGGATGTATCGAACACTGGGAAAAGTGACAACGGAGATAATTTCTACGGAGAAAGGGCTATGGTTTTGGCAAATGCATCCTATCCCCAGGAGCGATAAAAGATGGAAATATCTTCGTTTTATCTTCCAGACTAGATACAAGAAGCGCATTGGAAATGGGACTCCCATAAAAAGCCCTCTGGACGTGGCCCTATGCTGCGCCTTCGTCTGCATTGCGGCAGCAGCAAAGGTCTTACCAAAAGTATTATTCTTGCGAAGAAAAATATATTTTATGGTTCAAAGTACATTTTTCATTCCTTTAATTGATTGGGTATTTCCTAAGAAAGTGCAAAAAGGAGTTTTTTTTTCTTTACAACAGATTGGTTGGTTGGATTAGATTAATCCAGCTTTGTGTTAGAAATAGCCCTTGCCCGTCAATGTTGCACAGTATGAAAGTGAAGAGGTGGTCTGGTGTAGACATCCGGATTTATCTCGACCGACTTAACAATTCAAGAGAGTTTTATAAGCATGGTTGGCTTTTATGGTGGCCACTTATGGCATCATTAACTGAATCAAACACTTTCTCTTGAGGGAAAAGAAACTGAACTTTGAGCCGTCATGGTTTAGTATCAGCAAGCGAAGATATTCAAGTGTGACTTCCAAGAAGTGTTCGTCGTATTTAAAAAGAATCTTTCTAATTACTGTAAGCCTTAACAAATTGATGTGATATGAAGCCTGTCAAAATCTCATTATATTCTTGCTAGTCAAGAAGGTCGTTCAATTAAAAAAGTTTTGCCGTTGGGGTTTTCGTTGCATCAAGGGCTCCCCGGGGAATGATGTAATGAGGACGGAGAAAGTTATACTAAAGTAGATTCACATCACCTGTGCATTTGATGTCTAGGCTTATCGCAATTATACTTATGCATAATCTCTACCGTTACTGTTCATCTACTTCAGTGCTTAGTATAATGAATCTCAGAAATGCTTCAAACAGTCATAGATTATGCATAAACGTGAATTAGTGTTTTTCCTTTTAATTTGTTATTTTCAGTTAATGCAAATGAAACATTTGCAATTGACGATTGTACTGGATAGAGACGTATACACACACACACACACACACACACACACACACACATATATATATATATATATATATATATATATATATATATAATTATATATTTGTATATATTTGTATATCAACTGAGCACCATTTCGCCTTAAGACCATGGCTCCAGGAAGTGGTAGCCATCCACTTTTCATCACATATTTTGGAATGAGATTGTAGGCTCCATGCCCTTCTCCACCTTAAGATAACGACCCACTACAGTCCAATAACTGTCATGAATTCAAGCCACTGCTCATATATATATATATGTGTGTGTGTTTGTGTGTGGGTGTTTGTGCGTGTGTGTATATATATACATATATATACACTATATATATATATATATATATAATATATATATATATATATATAAATATATATGATGTATAAATTATAAAGGTATAAGTGCTAGAGATGGTTACAAGAATTATAAGGGCACACGATTCTTTAATACTCTTATACTTGGAAATATGTATAGTCGGTTTTATTGAGAGAGTAATACAGACAAAAAATAGATTGACAGGGGAAGAACAGGGTTGCATTACATAAGGGAGAAGATTGAACTTTCCTAGAAAAGCTTGAGTGAATAAAGTCTTTATGATGATAGCAAAATTCCTGATAGTATATGGAGATGGGAATGTGACCGGTTTAGTGTAAAAAGTGGATTCGAGACGTAGCTGTAGGTGTGTTGTCTCAACAGCTGTTTGGTTGGTATCTTCGTAGGTCGAGTGATGTGATGCTGAGCTGCTGATGTTTGCAATTACTACAACAGTAATTGAGGACAGTGAAAAGTAACTTCCGGTATCAGTGAGAGTTTGAAGTGAAAACGGCAGAAAACGTTGATGAACAAAAGTTAGTTCTTTAGGGTAACTTGAAACTAGGAAGACGGAGTAATGGATGTTCATGTGGTAACTGTGGTTCTGTGAAATATGGAAGCAGTGATTTATATATATAGGTATTTTGGGTAGAATATGACAGATGACTTTGGGTGAAAGAAGAGGAGTGTTGCAGAGTTGATGGAAGTGAAGTATGAATGATAAAAGTGACTGAAAGAAAAAAATAGTTGAAGTGATAATTATACAGGAGATGGGGTAAAAGCGAATTCCTTTACGGTAAGCAGGTGTTAGATTTAAAGTTGTTTGTGTGTGTGTGTGTGTGTGTGTACATGAGAGGGTATGTTTGTAGGAGCTGCACAAACGCTCTCGTTCCTCCGCATCAGTAAAAGTAGAATGTAGTTTCAATTGTTTGTACCCCAACCCCCAACACCCCTAGAGAAAAAGGCATTAGGTCAACAATAGACGTTTTACGCTTTCGTAGAGCCAATTGCAGGTTTTAATGTATGCTTATTCGCGTGCATCTCGTAAAATTTCGTGTTGCCAAAAATAACCCTTTTCCTTATGGAGAGCCTGTGATTTAAGACTGTTAAAGTAGAACAACTACAGAACTTCGCAAGTAGATTACTTTTATTTCGGTGGTTTGTTGTCTTGTCGTCGAAATATCTAGACACTTGGAACATTGCCAGGATGAACTTTTATCGTCAATGGGCACTTGTATGTTTATAAATAATATTAAGATTGCTAGTAACATCTCGCTTGGGTGGTCGAGCCCACAGGTCCACACGAGGCCTCTTTCTTTTCACCAACTTACCAAGCTTAGGGGCTGCCTTTGGACAAAGAATGTAGCTGGCATAGCGCCTGCTTCCTCCATACCAACCAACCAGCCTGGCCATTGTAAATGTAGATTGCCCGTCGTATCAGTACCGTCGGTGTAGAAACATAAAATGAAACTGTGCTCATGATAACGAAGGAACTAAGACCAGTGAAACGTGACCTCATAACTCGTGGGAAGATTCAAGGCTTCATATTTGTTATCTTTAGCACTGTTTCCCGTTTGATTCAATCAGTGTATTTTCGCACGCATGGAATGAAATCGCAGATGTCTAAATTTGATCAGGAAATTATTAGAAGGGGGAAATTGTTTCGGATTTCCCTGTTTGTGCCATTGGCGTTGCAATGATTGATATAGGCAGAGGGCAACTTCACTATTGTATATCTGATTACTTTGCTCAGTTATTTAAAATGAATACCGAAATGATAAATTTCTCAGGTGGAGAAAACATGACAAAAGTCGATTTCGGGTGTTTGTGCTGCTAGACATAATCTTATATACCGACACACACACACACACACACACACACATATAAAAGTATATATATATATATATATATATATATATATATATATATATATATAATATATTATATATGTGTATGCATATGTATTATTTATGATTATAATTATATATACCGTATATATATATATATCATATATATATATATTACAATTTCATAAATACCTATATATATATAATGTGTGTGTGTGTGGTGTGTGGGTGTATGGAGTTTGTGTGTGTGTGTGTGTGTATGTATGTGTGTGTGTGTGTGTGTGTGTGTGTGTCGGTATATGAAGATCAGAGGGCAGTCTGTGAAGATTACAAAACAATGCAATAGCACAAAAACCCGGAATCGACTTTTGTCATTTTTTCTCCACCTGAGAAATTTATCATTTCGGTATTCATTTTAAATAATTGAGCAAAGTAATCAGAACTACAATATATATATATATATATATATATATATATATATATATATATATATATATATATATATTATATACATATGATGTGTGTGTGAATGTGGGCGCATTAACCTGCTAATTTACTTAAGTTCGCGAGTGGTTGATTCATGGTAAATGTAGGTTTTGTTCATTTTAAGTGCAATGCATGAATATTCCTTGTGTATAACTGTATAATTAGTGATTTTCTACTTGAAATTTATGTAATATAGAACTGTTAATTGTAACACTGTAGATGTTCAGTGGAAAGTGTAAATAATAAGAAAACTAAGGTATGTCGTTTTTTTGGTATTGAAAGTCTTGATAAGTTATGCCGCTTTGTGTCTGGGATATGGATACAGCTTCAGACGCATAAGAAAAAGTAAATTAGAGAGAGAGAGAGAGAGAGAGAGAGAGAGAGAGAGAGAGAGAGAGAGAGCTAGCGAGCGGAATATTCCTCAAGTATTTATCCGATGCCCGAAATCCAGGTATATTTGCATTTTTCCTTCAGGAACTCTTACAAGTACGCGAGCTATTTGGTAATAAGACTCTTCGGGCTTTGCATACCCCTTATGCCGTACCCACTTATG
>NC_087218.1:38055366-38067866 GCF_015104395.2 Macrobrachium nipponense | reverse complement strand
TTTAGATATGTGGATGATATCTTCTGTATTTGGCCAGTTCACGAAAATCTCCAGGAATTCCTTAATAATCTCAATAATTTAGTCCCTTCTATAATATTTACTGTAGAGGAAGAAAGAAATTGTAATTTGAATTTTCTTGATGTAACTGTCCATAGAAATGATAGAAATCTCACCTTTTCAGTCTTTCGAAAATCAACTAACATTGCCTCTTTTGTTCATTACTACTCCAATCACCATCAAAATGTTAAATTCTCTGTTTTTTCTGGGATGTTTCTAAGGGCTTTACGTGTCTGTAGCCCGCAGTTTATTGATACTGAAATTAAAACTATTTATGATATTGCAATGAAACTTTAATACCCAAGGACTTTTGTAGATGTGGCATGGAAAAGAGCTAGAAAAATATTTTATTCAACTAATAACAAACTTGAATATAGTAAGCATAACATTCTCAAATTACCCTATGATGAAAGGTTTTTAGATATTCCTAGAATTTTAAAGCTTTTTAACATAAATGTTGTTTTCAGTAATATTAATGTCAAGAGTTTAGTAATCAAAAATTCTCCTAAAGATCTTCCAGGCTGCATATATAAAATTCCTTGCAAAAAGTGTGATAAAGTCTATTACGGACAAACCGGTAAATCTCTTTCACAACGTCTCAAACAGCATCAATATTCTGTGAGAACTGGGCAAATATCGAATGCATCATTCGTACATATGAGAGATTTAGACCATCCTATTAACTGGAGTCAAGGAAGAGCCTTAATCCCATGTAATGACACAGTTAAAAGGAATATCATTGAATCTTGTTTCATCAAGTCAAATAATAGAAAGGTTCTAAATTTAAGTCTTGGTTTATTTAAACTTGATGCTTCATAATGAAAAAAGTTGTAGATAAATATAAGCAACAAAATTAATATATTCAGTTTTTACATGTTTTGGACTGTAAAGAAACTGTAATTTCGGTTAGGGTCAATCTGTTTATGTTTGTGATCGTGTGATATCGGATAATCCTGGATTATCTCTTTTTAATTTTTTACCCTTTTGACAATTAACCATCTGGTATTCTTGATCTGTGTTGTACCTGAGACCGTTCTCATTTCCAGTTGTACTTCATTACTCCTTGACAGAAAATGTCTGAGTAAAGACGAAAGCGCTAGGATTTCTGACTATCATTTTCCTGTGGAATTCGCTTATTATATATATATATTATATATATATATTATATAATATATATATATATATATATATATATATATATATATATATATATACATACAAATACAAATATTTTAACCATCTGGTATCCTTGATCTTTGTGTTGTACCTGAGACCTTTCTCTCCAATTGTACTTCATTAACTCCTTGACAATGTTCTGAGTAAGGACGAAAGCACTTGGATTTCTGACTATCATTTTCCTGTGGAATTCGCTTTAATACTTAATATATATATATTATATATATATATATATAGTATATATATATATATTTATACATATTTTTCTCCTTCACAGCTTCCAGGATTATCTGTCATTCCTTTTAATTTTTGGTCGTCTGGAAACCGAGTTTGATGCGCATTAGCCTTTTCCTTAATTTTCCTCTAACCTGCAGTTCATACTATCTAAAATTAACTAAGTACATTGAAGAAGAGTATGGGATGCTTATACTATATTCCAGCCCCTTCCTTGTGCTTCCCATCTTCCGTGTATTACTCCATCCATCATTGGCTGTATAGTTAAGGTAAGCAATCAATTTCCCCCGATTTGGTCAGCGGAGTTCCTCGCTCCCCCCACAGTATCATCCATTAGTCTTCCCCAACGACGTCCTGAGACTCTTGGCAGAATCTGAAAAAAGGCAGAAGAGGATTTAAGATTTTATTTCGCTGCCGTCTCGAATTTGTGGAGGTAATGGGAAAGCAGATTCACTTCATGTTGTTTGAAATCTCAAACTGAATTTGAACGTTTTCTTCGTGCAAGTTATGGGAATATTTGGAATATCAAATATCTCCGTCTGTGAGTAGGTTATTTGTGTAACTTAGTTATGGCATGAGAGAGAATATAGTAATACACGTAAGAAGGATAGTGATTAGGAACGCAGGTGTAAGAATATTCAAGGATATACGGAAATAGGATAAAATACAGTGTTCCAATGATCTCATTTAGTTCTCGTTATTCACGATTTATTTCTTTATTTAATTGTTCCAGTTATTTGTCATTTACATCCATAAGGAGAGCTATTGGTCATACATCAGAGCATTAGAATGGTTATGGAGATAGCTTGCTGTCAATAAATCATTCCTTTGGAAAAGCCCAATGACACGGAATTAATTAATACATAATTATTAATGTTATACCATTTGTATCCGAATGGCAGAGAAAGTTGAATCCGATAAAAAAAATAATTGAGGAGTGAATTAAAATCTTTTTAAAGCCATTTGTTAAAGCTATTGTGTCTTTTTTATTTTATTAGCATCTTTCCAAATAAAGGTTTAATGAAACACTTGAAGGAAATTAAAGGGGGATCATATATCTTCCCATTTTGTCTAATTTGACTGTCCTGGAAAACTTCAGTGAACCACATTGGAGAAAGAAATGTATCAAAGAGTCTCTTAGATACATTTTTTCATATAAACTCGCTTGGGAGTTTATATGAATCTTGCTTGAAGAATAGCCCAGGGACATCGTATCTATCTTATTCAAAAAATCAGGTCTAGTTGGTAATGATGAGGTGTTTCAGTATAATGTTACTGTAAGATTTTCTGCCCAGTAATGAAGTGTCATTGAAGGGTTACTATTCCCTCCAGCCTCGTAGTCATATCCTTTTTGAAGCCCGTTACTTCTGATATTGTACAGGGTACAACAACTACTGATGGTTAGCAAAAATTGTTCGCAAATTATTTGCGATATATTTTAACTAGAAAAAGCCTTCCTGTCGAGGTTATTTTATCTTAACCAGCTTTAACGACCTGGTAATTAATATACTTGAATGTTTATATCGATCATTTCAGTCTCATCCTGTCAACTGAGGTACAGTTTTATTTATTTATTTATTTTTTTTTTATTTTACTGACCAGACGTTAAGAACCAGTAGCTGATTTTTCAAAAGTACCAGAGGTTGCTACTGCATACGCCTCAGTGGCGTGGTTGGTATGGTGTTGGCGTTCCATCTCGGTGGCCGCTAGTTCGATCTTCAGGCTTTCCACTGAGGGGTCAGAGATGTGTATTTCTGGTGATAGAAGTTCACTCTCGACGTGGTTCGGAAGTCACGTAAAGCCGTTGGTCCCGTTGCTGAGTAACCACAAACAAACAGAAGTTGCTGCAGTCACTGCGGGTTAATTGACTTCATCAGTATAACGCTTTTTAAAATAAGATTTGAGGTCTGCCGAGTCACAGACTTTCCAAAAACTTGGGAGAATTTGAGATCTCGGGACTCATGGAAGCCCATTGCAAATCACATGAATTCTTTCCAATTCACTCTCTTTTCAACGCATCTTACAACATTAATGTTTATCAGCAAATAATAGTTAAATAAGTAAATAAATAGATAATTAAGGCTTGATGAAAAATAATATTTCCAAGACCAGGAAGAACATTCTTTATTAAACGAGTATGGTCTTGGCAATATTATTTATCATTAAGGTAAGATTTCCAAGTAGCCGCCCAATTACTGAGACTAGATAATTAAGTTTATAGAATAAAAAAATTTTGAATTGATCAATTTTTACGTGACAGCCTGCTCTTGCAGCTAGACATTTCACATTTTTAAAACGTACCTGAGAGACGGAATATGTGTATCATCGTGTAATTGCAGCGTTTCGTGGAAGTGTTCAAATTAAATGAGTACCGACCGTTATTTTAGCGTAGAATAGCGTTTTTATGGGTTTTTTTGGAGCGGTCTTGTTTTGACGCCGTTCAATATGACTGCGAGCAATCTGATATCCTGACATTTGATGACGTAACTGTAATATAACGGGATCAGGGCAAGTTTTTACTCTCCTCTTCTCTCTCTCTTGCTCTCTCTCTTCTCTCTCCTCTCTTCTCTTGTTTTATTCTCTCTCTCCAGAACAAAGAGAAATACGCAACTGCAGTTTAGTAATTGTTTTAGATTTCTTGGATATTAATATTAATTTGTATTATAAAACTCATTACTTATGCTTTATCCAAGGGGAATTGATAGGTATAGCAATTGGAAATTATTCGAAATTCTTAGATATGGAAAAAGCAATAGGATCAACATCACAAGGAATGGATGAGAAGTCACGGCCAGTAATCACGGCCTCTCCGCTAAAAGAAGAAACGGTTAAATTATCACTTGCGATGGCAAAGGTTTCTTTTTGGCAAATAATTATCCCTAAAACTTGAAATTACAGAAGCAACTTCAATACCGTTACTTTAGCCGGTTATCTAAATCGGGGCGGTTTCAGCTATATTTGTATAAAAAAAAAGGCTTTTGCTTTGAAGAATTTCCTTATTGCAGACTGACCATTTAAGTCATATACAGACGGGGGTGAAATCATTCTGAACTCCTGACTGGAAATACCAAGGGATTTCGGTTCACTCACAAGTGAAGACCTCAAGGCCAAAGAATAACATTCGATAATTACCACCGCCGAGTGTCTCTGAGTCCATCTCAAACTCTGATTGTGCTTTTACTAGCGCGTAGTTTAGCCTTCTGCAAGTTTTCCGTGAAATCTGTCGGTAAATTCTTGTGATACATTGGTAGCAAACAAGCCTACTCAGCCAGATATCTAACTTGCGACCTCTTTTGCAGGAGAAGGTAACCGCAAAAAAGAGCAGTTTCCAGGAAACCAAGGTACGCAGGCAATAACTTGGCGTAATTGCTATGGATACACTTTAGACATTTTCTTTATACATTCTACTTTTATTATCATACTACTAACTCGCTGCAGGAAATAGTTTGACTATACTCTGTTTTTTTTGCCATTTGTCCATCCGCCTGTGGAGTATGCGCATGGTAACACAGCGTCCCGGGCTTTATTTCGAATATTAACGGTGTAATTCGCATACAGTAAATTATTAAAACACTTTTCAGTTGCAAATGTACACCAAGATGTCTTTTTATTTACCTAAAACTTACACATAGAGTAACTATTTACAGCCCGGGACGCAGTGTTACCATGCGCGACCACCACAGGCGGATGGACAGATGGAAAAAAAACAGAGTATACGTAGTAAACAATGTTGTTTTCCGTCCACTAATGCACGATGACACTCCATACGAACTATAAGTACATTCATGTTTTGCTCCCTTTATTTCCTGCCCTTTTATTTTCGCATAAGATTATTTGCTTCATACTTGACTGGTTGTGTCTAAGGTACAGATTGCCATTCTGGTTAGAAGGAATGCTGTCGACGTTGACTTTTCTAGTTTATGAAGTAACTATCCAGGGCGTGGGAGACTGAGCTTGTCTTCGAGTTTTCCATTTTATTTTTGCGTCAGTTACCCGTAGCTGAGGTGCCAGTGAGTATATCAAAGAATAAGTTTTCAATTTACTGTTTCTTTTAAGGAAAAAATAACAAAAGTATCGTGTATATATACTATTCTACTCGTGATCCCACGCCATACCAAATCTAGAAGAGAAATAATGCCCTTCCACTAAATTATCTTTTTAAGAACTTCTTTGTACTCATTTCTGGACAGTTCCCAAGTTTATTGTGTCTTTTAAGGGAAAAATAACAAAAGTATCGTGTATACTATTCTACCCGTGATCCCACGCCGTACCAAATCTAGAAGGGAAATAGTGCCCTTCCACTAAATTATCTTTTTAAGAACTTCTTTGTACTCATTTCTGGACAGATTCCCCTTCTTGTGTAAAGTTTCCTGTAGATTGTTTTGTTGCTGTAAAAGATGATAAAGTCGTTTCCGTAGGGCAATTTCTAATTTTCTATTCAATCGTGGGCGTTGAAGGACACGACACCGGAAAAATAAATACGTCGTCCTTTAGCCTAATGGTTATCAGGATTCCTCCACCAGCATAGCAAGAAAAACTTCAGTTTTGTCAGTGGAGTGTGATGTAGTCTTTTGCAACGAGAAGTGAATTACTTTTTTGACCGCTACTTGACTGACTGGGGTGGTTCACAAATAGTAGAAGGGCGTGGCACTAGCAGCCTTAACCCAAAATATGTCAGAAATCTTTAAGTCTGTGGCTTATATATATATATATATATATATATATTATATATATTAATATATATATATATATATATATATATATATATATATATATTGTGTGTGTATGTGTGTATGGGTTAGCAAAGGTAAATAAAATGGGAGGTGAAAAGTTGGATGAATGGAAGAAATGTTGGGAAGTGTATACTTGAGAAATTTTAGGAAGGAAAAAGAGTGGAAGACCTGGAGAGTGCTTGTGTAGATAGTTTGAACGAGGCACTGGAAAGAATGGGGCAAAACATAGAGGAAACGCAAGTCTTTGCCGGAAGAGTTGAAGGACAGTGCTTGTTTGAGCGTTAGACCCAATGCTCTTGAGTTTCCCGTGTAGCTTTATGAAGTGGTGTTTTAAGTAAAAATTTCGAAAGCGTCATGGAGGTAAGTTTGCACTGCACATGGCTAGACTTTCAGTAACCTCTGTTTAATCTTAAATTATGACATTATTTTGTACTTTCATTCAGGATTCTGTATATGTAGTATATATTATGTGATTTTTATCACATCACCGTGACATTTTATATACACAAACATTTAGCTGAAAATGTCGGTTGATATCCAATTCGCTCTGCCTCCGAAATAATGCCGAAGGGTAATTATAATTAATAGATTGTTCGCCAGGTGACGAACCACTTATTAATTATAATTCTCCTTCGGCATTATTTTCGAGTTAGAATGAATTGGATATCAAAAGACATTTGTATCCCAATGTTTACATGCGTGCATACACATATACACACACAAATACACACACACACACACATATATATATAATAATATATATATATATATATATATATAATATACTATATATATATATATATATATACATTTGTACTTTCGCTGCTGAGTTACGGATGAACATCCCAGTGTTAGCCAATTCATAAAACTGCACAATAAACACCACTTAAGTAGAGTGGGAAAATTACAGTAAGAGTGTTTATAAAGTGCATGGAAAATGTTTATGTTACATGTCTATAATAGGTAATTGAAGGCTTGTGGACGGTTTACTTTTTATTGTGATGGGAAAATATGATTTCGCACTGAAACATAACAGCAGAATTTTACCAATGGATCATCACTTGTAAAATGTTACTTGTCAAAATTATATGTCTGGTGGAAATTGAAGGAATGAGTGTCCTTATACTCGTGGGGGCCTGCGACAGATCTCTCTCTCTCTCTCTCTCTCTCTCTCTCTCTCTCTCTCTCTCTCTCTCTCTCTCTTCCTTGATAGTAAGTGAGGTCTTTATCGATGTGAAAGCACCGTCCCTAATTCCTTTGGATCAGGATGTGCCTCTTTATAGCACCACCCACTGACTCCCATAACAAACCTTAGCTTTTAATTGGAGTTTTAGTATTTTTTTAGGTATTTTTATGCTACGTTCTGTCATATCAAACATTCGATGCCTTTTATTGTTCAAGAAATAGCTATTTACTTAATTCCCAGACTTAGATGATCACAATTCTATATTGTCCATAAGGTTTTTACATTTCACTGTCTATGATTAATTTAAATGCTAACTGTCTCTCCTTTTTCTAAATCGCCTCAGTTTAAGGTATTGTAAAGAGTGAAATTCTATGAGAAGAATTTGCTTTTCCGAGAAGAAATGAATGGATCTTTGGCTGTCCTTTTTATACAGTTCTCAGAGATTGTTAAAGTTTCTGTAAACCAGTGTCTAAACAGCAAAGTGAACTACATATCCTTTTCATTTTACACCTAATTTACATCTGCTTTGATGCTTCATAATGAACGGTTACCAGTAAAATGATGTCTGGGCTTATAGTTCAGAGAATTTTCACAACAATTTTTACGAGGTTTGCATTGAGATGATAATGATTTTATATGCGTATAATTGATAGTTCCCATTGCTATTCTACTGACAATTTCGGCCTGATTTTGAAGAGCCAGTTGATTTGGGGCTTTTGATGAGATTTATGTTATCTCGGAAGCAGATTGTAGTGAGTGACATGAACCTATTGTCAACTGTCATAGATTTTATGAATAAACCACTTGAGGAATTTATATGAATTTTTAATTAGTATTAATTTATATGCAATTGTGTCAGTGATTATAAGCATATCCCATGTCACTGCCCTTTGTCATTTTTTATGTTTGTGTTCTCGTAAAGAAGCTTGTGTGTGTTGGTATTTTATTATATATATATATACTATATATCCTATATTATATATATATGTATATATATATATACATATATATATGTGTGTGTGTGTGTGTGTGTAATATTATATATATATATATATATATATATATATATATATATAATTTTTTCTTTATAAAACAGGTGCAAGAATGACTTTCAGGGCATTTCAGATGCAGTAAATTTTTCCGAACATTTCACTTAAATAACATGAAAGTTTCTGCTTATAGATGTCGTCCTTTCAAAGTAGTATTAAATAAGTTGCTGAACAATAGCATGCTCAAATATCATGCAAGTTTTCTTTTTCAAAACAATTTTAATTAACCTCCTCGTCGTGTAATGCATCTTCCTTGATGACGAAAATGATTGATATTAGGTCAACTGTACGACTACCCTTACTCCTTAAACTCCCCGCCTTTACTTCCATCCCACATATTCTCCCCAGCTCCCCCCCCCCCCCCCCCATAAAAAAAATCTTTCCTCCCTCTTCCACCCCTCCCCATCCAGTCTCCAGTAGTCATTTTTTTTTTTTCCGACGCGACAGAGTCATGGCTAATTCCAGGACCGGAAGCACGTTTCTGGCGTCCGTTATTCCTGGAAGGTTATTTTTGGCTCGATTACTCAGCTCCCTGGAATAGGAAACTTGAAGCGGGATCCGAGGTTAAGGAAGGGAATTTTCTCAAGTCCGCAAAGGGCGTGATGTAGAATTTTTTGATGTTGTTATTCAGATTTTATTTTGTCTTGCCGATATATTTTCCCCCTCCCCTTTGCTTGGTTAAATATCATTCTTTATGTAAAATCATTGTAGGGGAATCCCGTGGAATGGAATGAACCGTGGCATAATACATCACATTATTATGGTGATGCATGCAAATCTATGGAATTTGGGGAGTTTTTGTGTTTATGTGGTGGCGGGGGCGGGCGGATGGGGTTCGAATAAACTTTCTTTTTGTCAGAAAATGGTAAAATAAAAATGTACGTTTCTACTTTTAATTAAATGAAGCTAAAACGGTTCATGAATGAATGTATGCTTGTGCCATTTAAATGTATATTTAGAGGAGCTGGATGGATGTTCATGCGTCCGTAATTACAGTATTCACGTATACATAGATGAAATAGTCTTTGTACCGAGATGATGTTGCTGCTATGACAAACACCGCAAGGAGTTCTTAGACGGTTACATTAATTTTTTGACATCTACTTAGAGCATAATTTGAGGGTATGCATGTATAAGTCGAATGGTTGTCTTGTGACCAAAAAGTATAATAGTTTCTCTAGTATGCCGGGAGTAGATGACGCCAGTTTATGGAATGAAGCAATCATTCTAAGTGATATTTTTAGTTATTGGATTTTATTTTAGCTATATAAATACATGTTTCTGATATACGCTAAGGTTCTTTAAGTCATGGTTTATAAGTGTTTGAACACATAATCTGTCTATCTATCAATCTATATATGTGTATATATATATATATATATATATATATATATATATATATATATATATGTTTGTGTGTGTAACAAATTTAAATGTATGATTAAGTGTGTGCGTGCCTGTGTGTTTGTATGTTCGCATACCCAGTTATTTGTAATAATTACGCCTAAACCATACGATGATTTGAGGGCTAAAGTATTCTCGTGAAGGAAGATATACTCTATCCAGCGTTTACCATTAGTTAATTGCAATTGACTTGATGCCATCCGTCTGTACGATGTGTAGTTGCTTGGTTTACTAATTCCCATTTATGATTTTCTGTCATATTAACTATTTGTGGAGAGTGCTTTTCACTACGGTACGCAAATTTGACTGTGTGGGTTCCTTCGAAGTTTAGAATGGAAGTAATTTACACTTTGCATTTCAATTCTCTTCGGTATGTGATTGCATCATTAGAACGTCTTTATTGTACTAGTTTACCTTCAGCTTCAACTGTGACAGTTGTATTGATAATATGCAGGCGAGGGTGAAGACTTCAGATCTTCACCTTATTGACATTACTTACCCTTCAATAGCTAGGACCAAGTTACCTTCCTCTTGCAGAGGAGAGCGATATGCGAAGACAGCCCTGGGAAGGATAAGGGCAAATCTAGATGACATTCCATGTTTAGAAAAATTTATATATGGATACATGTGATCGTATACACGTACTCAAGCTATGTTTTCTTTCTTAGTTGCGTACTTTGATGATGCTGGAGCTGTTTCTTCTGAAAAGTTAAGTCTATCTTTGTTTAACCAGACCACTTGGAGAGCTGATTAACAGCTCTCCAAGGGCTGGCCCAAAGGATTAGAGATTTTTACGTGGCTAGGAACCAATTGGTTACTTAGCAGCAACGGGACCTACAGCTTATTGTGGGATCCGAACCACATTATATCGAGAACTGAATTTCTAACCACCAGAAACACATTTTTCTGATTTCACGTTGGCAGAGCGGGGAATCGAACTCGCGAATACCGAATCCATAGGCAAGCACATAAACCACTCTTCCAACAAGGAACTATATCTTCTCACTAAAATAGTCGATAGTTTCTTGTCGAGTTACTAAACCAATCGATATCTTCTTTCTAAACCAATCGATATCTTCTTACTAAACGAGTCGATATACCAGTCGATATCGTCTCGATAAACCAGTCGATAGTTTCTTGCCGAGTTACTAAACCGGTCGATATCTTCTTACTAAATTCGTCGATATTTTCTGGCTAAACCAGTCGACATATTCTCAGACGATTTCCCAAATCCTTCTGGATTGTTTGAAGAAGGACTTTTCTTTCACTCGGGTTGATTTTCATCCAGTGCTTCACATTCGTCGTTTATTTGAACAATCGACGCTGATTATTAACAGTGACTGAAATGCAAAGCGCCTTTGATATCCTTCCTGACCTACTTCTAGTACTCTCTTTCTTTGTAATTATGACTCCAGCAGTAGCTGTGACAGGAAGAGCTCCCCCTCCTCCTCCTCCTCCTCCCCCTTCGGTAATTACATCCCTCTCAGCCTCTCCCGCACCCTTCACGAAAAACGCCTCTGTCACATCGTCGTTAAATCTGGTCAATGCCGACGATGTTTTTTTTTTTTCTTTTCTTTCCCGCGCTGATGAGACAGAAATCGATGCCTGTGGCTTAGAAGGTATAAAACGTGCCTGGAGGGTTTTTCTTTATTTCTTTTTAAGGCCAACATGCGAAAGGGCTTCTAGGCATTAAGAAGCAGTGGTTTTTACCAGTTTTAACCGATTCATCAGCCATGAGGCACTGCATAATGCGTTTGTTATTTTAACACAACTCCGGGAAAGAGACCTGAAGGCGCTAAATGTTCTTAAATAACACTCAAATGCTTAATTATTAAATTTCATTGCCTTTATAAACATGTTTTATATGCAGTTATTAGGAAGCCTGCGAATATGCGCTTATCGACTGAAATAAAGAATGCGTGAACGTCTCAGAATCGTGCTGACGTCATCTCAATCCACTTCACTTCCATGATTATTTGATTTTAGGAAGCCTCTTCTATATGCTGTCACTCGTCCCCAGGGGGCGGGGGTTACTTATATATGCTGGATAGAATTTATAAATATATTGAATACTTTATTCTTGTTTTGGAAGAAAAGGAAAATTACTGGCTGTTGAGCTAGCCATCGACAATAACTAGGACTTTCCCATTTGTTAATTGTGGGGGGATCAGCGTAAATTAATGCTCACACCAGTTATGCCTCAAGTTTTTGATTAAGCATCCAATTTTGCGAACTGAAGTTAAAGCCTATGGTCTGATGGGTGCCACCGTTGTACTCTCTCTCTCTCTCTCTCTCTCTCTCTCTCTCTCTCTCTCTCCTAGCTTCCCCGTAGGGTGGTAGTGCCGTCAGTGCACCTCATTCGGTGCAATGTAGGCGTTACTTAAGTTCCTTGCAGCGTCCATTCGGCCCCTAGCTGCAACTACTTTCATTCCTTTTACTGTACCACCGTTCATATTCTCTTTCTTCCATCTTACTGTCCACCCCCTCCTAACGATTGTTTCATAGTGCAACTGCTTTGAGGTTTTCCTGCTGTTACACCTTTCAAACCTTTTACTGTCAATTTCCGTTTCAGCGCTGAATGTCCTTAGTTGCCCCAGTGCTTGGCATATGCCAAAAATCTATATAAATCAAATTAAAATCTCCCCTTGATTCTTCACGGAG
>NC_087218.1:38020366-38047866 GCF_015104395.2 Macrobrachium nipponense | reverse complement strand
TATATATATATATATATATATATACACAGGAAAATTCAGTGCTCACATCTGGAAAACATTCATGAATTTATTATAACTAAACAGATCACTGTCACCGTATTTACTGAAATGTCAAAAAAACATTCATGAATTTATTATAACAAACATCATGTCCACCGTATTTACTGATGCAAAAAACATTCATGAATTTATTATAACTAAACAGATCACTGTCACCGTATTTACTGAAATGTCAAAATCATTATAAATGCTGTTATTTTCTTCTATGAAGAAATAATAAATATCCTGCCATAGGTAAACTGAATTAATATTAATGAGGTTTAATCCACTAAGCTTAGAAACCCCAGCAGTGTCAATACGAATTAACTAAATCTATTTATATGTCATTTTTGGTTGAAAGAGACCTCATAATGTTATTTGGAGAGGACGGAATGTTTGGAATTGCTTACAAAGACACCTTGGCTTAGCTCAATGAATATCAATTTGAATAAATATCTTTCGTAAACGCTGGACTTGACGCTAGATTAGACGCATTCATATTTCATTGGGCGGTATTACGGCTTTGAGGTATTAAATGAAAGCAGTAATTAACCATGATTATTGCACGACTCCAACAGGTTTGCCAGAATGCAATAACAAGCAATTGTTGCAGTAGCACTAGAATCGAAAAACGTTTTCTCGGCTCACTTTGCAACGAGAGAGAGAGAGAGAGAGACTTTCGGACCTCACTTAATTTAATTTTCCAGTATATCTTAATATACGCTACACACACAGTATATATATATATATATATATATATATATATATATATATATATATATATATATATATATATATATAAAAATATGTGTATATATATTATAAAGATATATATATATATATATATATATATATATACATATATATATATATAAATATATATATGTGTGTGTCTGTATATATAATATATATATATAATATATATATATATATATATATAGATATATATATATATATATATATATATATATATTATATATATATATATATTTAATATTAGTAGTTTTGTGGGGAATGTTCTTTTGTTTTTACTGCGAAACGGCATTAATGGTACATGATTCACTGTATGAATGTTTTTGTATTTATTTACCGTAAGGGACAACTTAAGCCATTCATTCAAGTCCAAATGCAGAATATAAGTAAATATTTTTTCGTCTGTCTGTATATTCGTTTGTACCTAACTCTGCGTTGTGCAATGTATATTTTCTACTTTGCCTCAGTTCTAGTAAGTTCATTTAAGGCGAAACGTTTGGCATTTATGTCTTGTGCTTTATTATTCCTTGTGACAAAACTTGAAATATGCGTCACATTTCTATCGATGTCCTATATATAATATATACTTATATATATATATATATATACATACGTATAATATGTATATATATGCATGTATATGTATAATGTTTTTCATCCTGCCTGCGAGCGCTTGTATATGTTATTATGACATGGAACCGTCGCAGTACTGGAATATATATATATATATATATATATATATATATATATATATATATATATATATAATATGCAATGTGTGTGTAATAAGTTTAAAATTAATTTAAAATTTTATTGCTTAGATTTATGCCATATTCTTAAGGGTACCCGCAAATGTTGTAAGTTTATTGTGGAGAGAATGTGACCATCTGTAGCTTGTTGACGCCATTAAAAAACCCAACAAGAGTTAAAGAGAAAAAGATGTTATTTAACAGAGGAAGGCAAAGAATATGAATGAGAGAACTAGTAAAGGGGAGAGAGAGAGAGAGAGAGAGAGAGAGAGAGAGAGAGAGAGAGAGAGAGAGAGAGAGAGAGAGAGAGAGAGTTGTTCTCAGCAAACGACAACATCTCTGGAACTGGGAAATGTGTTATTGAGGCTGTTACTATATTTGGGAAGGGAGATATTCGGTGCGGGGTCCTCCATTCTACGGGAGCCCCTGGAGTGCCAAGGCGGAACATGATGAACAAGAGCCGGCGGCTCCCTGGGGGTTCTGCTGCAGGGGGCGCTGTTTCATAAGGTATTCTATAAGGCTTCGCCAATAGTTGATATTTATGATAACCTGCTTTGGTCTGTGTTTACTTTATGTAAGAGTGAATAGCGATGATTGAAAAACTGTCTTCCCGAACTTAATGTTGTACTTTTTTTTTTCTTTTTTTTTTAAGATTTGTGTCTTTATCCTTTTTCTTCAAGAGTTTCATAATTCTCTCTGTCTCTCTGTCTCTGTCTCTGTCTCTGGCTTCAGAAGTTGCGTCCTCACTAATTAAGTCTAGCGCCGGAATCTGTAGATTTCATGAAACGGAAATTGGGTAAAACAACTAATAAGATGGAAAAGAACACGAAATACCGAAAATGATTTATTTTCTTTCCTTTTTTTTTACCTAACTTAATTTACGACATATTATTTACAAATACAATGATTGAATAAATATCCAACCACGTTTACTACACAAGGTTTATTATGATTTTACATCACAGCTTCGCTAACTAGATCGATGGAACCGAATTTCCCGTATACGTAGGCCTCAGCTGTATTGCTCTCTGTCTTTTGCCACTCGTCCGTTATTTGTGTAAGGTCCTTGTTTAGTTGTCCAATTTCTTTACCGTGCTCCAAATTTCATTTCACATATACCAGTGGTCTCCAGAACTTTTTCTGGTCGTTACCCCCTTTTCATATGGGATACTTGTCCATGGCCCACCGCCCACCGCCAAGCACAACTCATATATGTATAAAACTACATGCATATCCTCAGATTATGGCCCCCTGCATTCTGCTACATGGCCCATGGCCCTTAGTTTGGGAACCACTGACTTATAAGAACAAATCCTTCTGGTAAGCTGTAAGATAGTGTTGAAATGTGGCCGGTTCGTTACGTTAAACTGTCTTATAACTGTGAAAATAATATTAATAACTTCCAGTAGATGCTAATAGTGTTGGGGGGAAATTCAGTCTTTAAAACAGAATGTGCTGCTTTGAAATATCAACATATTACTTTGATATCATGGAGAACCTTTAGTATTGAAGGCGAGAGGTGTATAGAAATGTGATAATAGGATTGGAAAATTGGTTGAAGGTCAGCATCCAATATGAACAATCAATGTGTAGCCAGCTCGAATGTTGAAACAACAAACAATTCAGTTGTGAGCCGTTGCACGTTGTGATGTCATCTCTAAAATCAGCTTGATTTAAAACTCGTTTTAAAATGACTTTACGCTGTTTTAAGGAAGAGATTGGAAAGTGTTTCAAAACTTTATTAGCTTTTGTTCGTGAATGAAGTTGGAATTGTACAGACTAACAACGAGAATTATGTACGTGGTATTCATGGGAATCTTTTTATGTTGATACATACGTTTGTTTTATGTGCAAATGAGAACAGATGAACACACATTTGCAGTCTGTGCATGTAATTGATGAAGTCACACATATTCTTGATATATAATTTATTGACGATTTTAAGTTTCATTGTTAGCTACGCACGCTTTCTTTTATACTTTCATATGAGCGCTGAATGTCCTCATAGGTCCTAGCGCTTGGCCGGAGGCCAAAATTCTATATTACACTCCTATACATTCATATGCTCTTCATTGTTTTCATATACAATTGTTACAACTTGTATGTAGTGTCAAAGTCTGTTTATATTTTTTTTACTGTTAATAATAAAGATCACGCTTGCGTTTGTGTTTAAGATCACTAATCAGTCGAAGATTATGCCTATATGTATGTATGTGTATTTAATATAAATAGTAAATATATGTATACAGCTTATGTACTATATACATATACGTACATACATACACACATACATGCATATTTATATATATAGATATATATGTGTATATATATATATATATATATATATATATATATATGTATATATGTGTGTGTATATATATATATATATATATATATATATATATATATATATATATATACAGAGAGAGAGAGAGATGTTTCGACTTTCACGAAGCATAGCACCAGCCTTTTCTGAAAGAAAATGAGAAAAGAAAAAATATTTAATTGAATGACAGTTGGAAGAATGTATCTTTTAAGAAATTAGTTTCCGTGGGGATAAAAAAAAAAGGGAAGATACTCTAGGCCTTCCCTGTTTCTTTCGATTCATTGTTTAATGATATTTCTTTGGAAGAGAAAGAGAAATAAGTCAAAACTGATGGGAGCGCAGGTAGGTAGCCAATCAGTGTGTGGGGAAGGGGAGAAAATGAAAATGAAAATGTAAATGCCGGTTGCCGAAGAGTAATTCCATGAAATGAGTCCGTTTCTAGGCTCTGGAGTGGAAATATATCCTTTTTTTATGTATCTCCTTTTTAGTATTTATTATTGTCTTCGCTGCTTTCGTATTTATATTGTTTTAGGCTTATTCCCTATTCATATTTTGGAATAATAATAATAATAATAATAATAATAATAATAATAATAATAATCAATAACAATAACAATAACAATAACAATAACAATAACAATAACAATAACAATAACAATAACAATAACAATAATAATAATAATAATAATATCCACCCAAAACTTTGAATAGTTCAGTCTTCAAAATTAATTCTTGGATACTTATGACATCTAAGCACATCTCATGCAAGACCTTCACTTAAAAGGTTGACCAGTTAATAAACGATTAAAATCTACAGTAGTTTGGCTCTTGAATGAAAAAGAATTAAGATAGATAAAGTCGATATTTTGTTATATCACCATTTAACGTGCAAGGGAATTGGTTCGAGATGTTGGTGCACACTACTTTCCTCTACTATTTCATTACGGCTGATATTTTGTTTCCTATTAAAATCAACAATATTCTGGACACTTAAAACTTCTCTACTCTTCGACATCTTTTTAGATTGCCGTTTCTCAGTTCTTTATAATGCGCTCGCGCAAGCACGCTATTTAATATTTATAGGCGCTGTGCATACAAACAAACGCACTTATTTTTTTCCATATTGGGATCAATGTATGTGTTTGTATACCAATAACAATATATGGATGGGTTTCAGAGTACTGGATTGATGGGAGGACAGTGCCCCATGGCATCCCCACCCCCTATCGTATAACACACGTCATGTCCCCCCCTCACTACAAACCCCTCTTCCACCATTCCCTGACGCTTGAGTAATTAAATGTCGTAGTTATTTTCTCGTTTTCCTCGTAGATTTTCATTTTTTTCAGGTTTTTCGATGCCTTTCCATGCTAATTTAAACGTTTTGACTATATTTTTCAAGCTTAAAACTTAGCGAATTACCTCTCACGTCATTGTAATTACCTTGGAAATAATTGTTCTTTTGAAATACTTATTTTTTTTTCTGCTGGACTACTGCAAGACTCGTAAACGCTCGCCGTATGAGTCACCTTCCCAGGAACCAATGAAAACTCAACATGTCGGAGAGGTTCTCTAGACCGTACTCGAGAGCCCGCAACATCACGATATAAGAAGAGACTCGCCACTCGAATGTCTACGGACTGCTCTTAAGCAAGAGCCCGTGCTGGCATAATCTTAATCTTAAACAACAACCACTCGAATTCAGTCCCTCAGCAGTTATCGCTTGATAATGTCCTGCGGATCAGGAAGAAACGTCGCGTGGGAGAGAGAGAGAGAGAGAGAGAGAGAGAGAGAGAGAGAGAGAGAGAGAGAGAATTGTATAAGCAATAATAAACCAAATGCCTCAACCGAATTTTACCATGCCCTTTGTCGTTTTGCTAGCCAGTCTAAGCAACAACGAGAAAGCCGTCATCAGAAATATAGAGAAGACTCTCTACAAGATTAATAGTGCTGAAGCAGCAATCATTTTTAACAAAAACATGTCTACGAGAGGGTCTCCTTCCTAAATATTATTATTATTATTATTATTATTATTATTATTATTATTATTATTATTAATGATGCTGATAATAATGATACAAGTAAAAGATTATTTAACCATCGACCTGATCATCTTCTAAATAATAATAATACTAATAATAATAATAATAATAATAATAATAATAATAATAATAATAATAATAATAATAATAATAATAATAATAAATCATTTGACTACTGATGTAATATATTCTTAACATTATACGCCTGATCCGAAGGATGTTATTGATGACCTACAGTAGAAAGGATTTACTAAATTGAAGCTTATAATCTGAATAGTTGGATAAACTTGAGGTATTTAAGAATCTGAAAAACTTAAAGAATTTTATCCCGTACTTGACATAAGCAGTTGGCTTAAATTTGGGTATTCACCTAAAATATATTTGATAGGAACTATTGGTTTGCATTGTGATTGTGAACCAAATCGAGGATGGGATAATATTACTTTAATGTGACGATATTCTGAAATGAAGGACACAGTAAACCAACAATTGGTATAATCTGTTTTAATTTGTTGTTGTTAAATTCATAATTCCACAGCGATTGCCATTTAATAATGACAATGGATTTTAGAGAAAGTAATAAATCACTGACTGGAACAAGTATATTTGACTTGGCTGCGATGCCGAAGTAAATATTTATTCAAACCAGGGATCTTGGTGAACTTTTATAAGCTTTGAGTACGTTTCATTTCCCGGTGTTGGAACTAAGTTTACACATATGTATTTATCTCGCTTGATTTAGAGCAATCTCTACTGTTGAGGTTTCAACACAGTAGCCATTGCATAACCATACCCAAAAAAAAAAAAAAAAAAAAAGAGAGAGAATACACCCTGCTTACATTGCCAATCTTATTTTTTATTTTTCCTGCTAAATCATCATTACTTTTCTAACGTATGAGAAAAGTCTTTTATTTGACTTTGTTTAAAGGTCATATGAGTGCATATAGTATATATATATATATATATATATATATATATATATATATATATATATATATATATCTATATATATATATGTATAATATATATTATTATATAGTATATATATATATATATATATATATATATATATATAATATCATATATATATATATATATATATATATATATATATATATATATATAATAAGCGGATATCACAGGAAAAATTATAGGCAGAAATCGAAGCGCTTTTGTCTTTACTAAAAACATTGTCTCCTATCAGTTTTCTGTAGTATCTGCTTATTTAACGAAGTCACATGCATCTACTGTGAATTTTTAGACATATTATTTATACTACATATATATATATATATATTATACATATATATATATATATATATATATACTTATATTTCTGTGTTTATTTTCACATTTAGCCATTCCCTTTAACAACAGGTGTCTACACGAGAAGAAACAACTGTCTCTTTTACATTCATAACTTAAACGATTAATCGTGGTTTGACAACTGCGTAGCAAACCATTAGGGGTTTATTAACCTACACAAAGGCCTTATCAGCAGCTCTTTGACCCTCATGAAAATGACCTGTATCTAGCAACTACCCTAATGTCCTCCTTTTCTCCTTTTCCATACCTCCTTCATATCATCTATCTGCCTATCTACCTACCCTCCTACGTCTCTATCTATCTATTAGTCTTTTAAATTGAGGTGCACATGTTAAAAAGTTCAATGAAGTAAAAAAAGAAGAAGCGAATGTTATTGCCGAATTAAGATCACACGAAATATAAACCTTTGATAAATTTCAATACATTTAGTTAGCTTTTGCATTCATGTTTGTCATAGCCAACGTAATAAAATAAAATAAAAATAGTTCGCGGGAACCGTAAGTTCTGCCTTTTCAGAATCACATCAACTGAAGAGTTTAAATGTCGTGTGTATAGGAACAAAATCAGTGGAACTGGACTTAACTATAAATCCAAATTATGCTGTTGCCAGTAAACTTATTTGATTCCGCTTTCAAATAAAGAGAAACTTCTTTATGTCAGTTTACTTGTGATTAGCTGTTTATACACTAATTACAATAACCATTAACTTAGGTGAGGAACTTAGGCTCCTTATTATCTTTCGTTATTTAATTTTCGTAAAGATTATAAATGCGAAAAGCATCCCACGGCAGAATCTTGAAATATCCAAAATGAATAATTTCGGACTAAGTAGCTCATGAGAAAATAATAACCAGACTTTCAGATAACTGGAAAAGGTTGGATAACAATAGAAGGAAAAGTATTTTTTTTTTCTCCTGGACGACTCAGAATAGAAATCTAGGTTGAAATGTGATAATCACGTCTTGGCCACTTTCATAGAAAATCAGATATTGTTTAAAAGCTGCTGATAATATACCCGGTGTTTCGGAAATTAGAAATTAGAACCCCCCCCCCCCCTCTCCCCGCCTCACAGAACAAATGGAAAGTTATGAAGTTTTCTGCTATAGCTTATCTCCAAGGACTTCAGGCCTTCCAAGATTCTCACTCTTTTCTCGATGACAGTCATATGGATATTTGGTCGTTTCTTTTAACAAAGGATTCATCTCTTTTAATGTATTTAGCTATCCAGGAACGTGAAATGAAGGATGCGCCACCATCCCTGTCCTCTCTGAAGGTTATAGCCCGGACTCGGTCAATCCACCTGGTTTCCTCCGAGTCGTTAGACATGGCTTTATCTAACTCCGTCACTCAGTCTGAAAATACAAGAAATGTACAATGAAAAATAGCTTAATAGAAACTTGAGATAATGTACTTGGAGATAGTTATGAAGTTTTCTGCTATAGCCTTTCCATTTGTTCTGTGGAGGGGCCCCCTCTAATTTCGAAACACCGGTACATGCATTGTTTCCGTACCTCTTCAAAACAAACATCGGATTTCGTTATTCAGTGTCTGTTAAACTGAAGGAAGCAACGTACGCGTTTCATCCTGGAACGGGAATCTGATTGTAGTCCGGAATGGCCTATTATATTTGAGCCTCCAATGGATTATTATCTCCAATGGCGTAATGTAACGAAATTAATTTGCGTCGTTCTGCATCTGAATATTGGTTTGGTTTGAAGTGACATCATTGCCAAATTAGATTGTTTCTGTGGTCAGTGTTGTTTTTGCCTTCGACAAAGCGATCATGTTTTTTTATTTCGGTTAGTTTTTCTTTTTCCCATTTGTTTATCTATTTTGTTGTCGGTTTGATAGGAGGATCATGCAGATGATAAGGCCATATTTAAATTTTGTATCTCATAGGGAGAAAGGGACTTATTCAGGGATGGGCTGTTCAAAATTAGTGCCGTGGGGGGATTTGGGGGGAAGCGGGGTTACGAACTCTCTGAACGCTATCGCTTGTGATTTGATTATATTGATTGTGTATATCTCGTAATCAAGTCTATATTCAGGCGCCTGTACGTATACACACGCTCGGTTGCACACAACTTTAGATATGTTTGCGTATGTATAAACGAGTATTATTGTGTATGTATATTTACCCTTTTAATTATGTATTTTTTGTTGCGTGGGCCAAGACGCTCCCATGGCCATATATATATATAAAACATATATATATCTATACTATATATATATATATATATTATATATATATATATATATATGTGTGTGTGTGTGTGTGTGCGTGTATGTATATATGTATATATATACATGTATTAGGCTACAAATGTCCTTCAATATCCAATTCGCTCTATCTCGGAATTAATATATTCTCATATACGTTAACCGAAGGGGAATTTTTTTAGTTGATAATAATTTCGTCCTCTCGTAGACTCGAACTAGCGGACAGCGAAGACATCAGGAACTTCAGTGACATTACCGACTGTGCGTTTAACGCTAGATTATTCTCCCTCGAAGGTTGTAGGTTTTGGAATTATCTCCATAAAATTTTCATTTGAACCCGTTTTCCCTAAGGAAAGAAAGTCCAGCATCTCCGTAATTTTCTAAATTGCTCCACCATTACAAACTTATCAAAAGCTGTCAATCATAGAGGTGGGACCTTAGATTTAAAGGGGATTGTCCTCCCGGTCTTTCTCAATGAGGGTCAGCTGAGGTGAAAGGTATTTTACCAAGGGTTGACTAATTTTATTTCAAACCATCATTTCAAAGGCATGCAATTGAATTGAACTGAATATAGAATTTGGGTCAAATGCCAAGCATTGGGACCTATGAGGTCATTCAGCTCTAAAACGGAAATTGATAGTAAAAGGTTTGAAAGGTACTACAGACGGAAAACCTCACAGTTGCACTATGACTCAATTGTTAGGAAAGGGTGGAAAGTATAAAGGAAGAAAAGGAATATGAAGGGAGTTACAGTTACAAAGTCATATGATTTGGTTGAAAGGAACTGGAGAGAGACCCGAATGAAAGAATGGAGGAATTTTCAATACTGATGCGAATTTTGTGTATTATCTCCTTTAAATAGTCAATGGCCAAGGATACATATCTGTGTAACTGTAGCCTATGTTGTTCCCATGTCTCAGTTTGGTTTTAACATATGCTGGGTACATTCAGAGCCATTTTTCCCTAAAAGTAAGTTTCAAATGCATTTTAACTTCAATTCAGGTCTTGTAGACGGTACTTGAGTCCATTGCTGTACTTTGTTTATGCCTCATGTAATTTGAATCTTTAGCTTCGATAAAAGTTGTTGTTATTATTTAAGAAAGAGTTGTGCCTCTCACCGTTCCTTAATCCATTTTTATTTTTCTGTAAAAGCAAACTTGTACCGGCTTTTTTTGTCCGTCCACACTTTTTATTTCCTCCCTCAGATCTTAAGAACTACTGAGGCTAGAGGGCTGCAAATTGGTGCGTTGATTATCCACCCTCAACTCATCAAACATACCAAATTGCAGGTCTCTAGCCTCAGTAGTTTTAATTTTATATATGGTTGAATTTAGTCATAATCGTCCATCTGGCAACGAGATAGGACAGGCCACCAGCGGGCCGTGGCTGAAAGCTTCATGGACCGCGGCTCGTACAGAAAACTCCGTTACTTATTCCAATGTCTCATTCATGAAGAAGGCTCTTGCGAAAAGGAATTACGTCTTCCGTTTGATAGTCGGTGCATAATAAGCTATTGGAACCTTTGTTCTCGACAATCTGTTTGCTTCCCTGTTCGCTGAGAGGCGTTGATACAATACAGCGCCTAAGCTTCTTTTTTTTTTTTCCTTCCTGCAGTCCTCAGTGTTCAGAGGCTTTCTTTTCCATCTTTATTCTGCGAGGCTTTGCATACGATCGCAGACGAAACTCTTGGTGAGATGCCGCGAATGCAAATCGTTATTCTCGCACATTTCTGTTATTTCCGCTTTCGCAAAGATGAAGCTCTTGTTTAGGGCGGAAAAATTCTCTGGGAAAGATAAGACTATTAATAATAATTCTGGTGTAATGAACTCGGAAATTCTGTTTTCGTTCGATACCGATTGGAGTTTTTCTTTTTTGTTCGTGTCTCTGTGTGGGTTTTTTTAAAAGCTGCAGCTACAGATACGGACCCGTTTATTCAGAATAACGGCTAGATACAAACCGTTGGCTGTATCTAAACAGATCTGCTACCAATATGGACATGTAACCTTGCAATAAAATTCTAATGATACTGTCCACAATACCGATATCTTTGTTGATGCGGTTCACACACGTTTAGTGATATGTTTTTGTCTTACGTAAATGTGTGATCTCTCATCATTCGGGAAGATTATCTTAACAATGGCCCGTGTGTTTATATGGCCAGAGAATTCGTCTCTACGTACACAGTGCCTATAAAATTCACAGTACAAGTAAATGAATAGTTAGATATAGTGGTTAATTAATTATATCGGAAAATAGATCTTAAATATATTAACTTTATGGCTTCGAATCCAAGTCCTTAGAGTCCAATGCTCCAAAAATTTAGTCAATTTTATTATAGAATGGTAGTGTGACACACACACACACACACACACACACTCTCTCTCTCTCTCTCTCTCTCCTCTCTCTCTCTCTCTCTCTCTCTCTCTCTCTCTCTTTATGTACGCACTTATTAAATTCACTACGCATTTTTGGGCTCATCGATTATAATAGAACCTAGTAGATAAGAGGTGAGGACACAGCATCATGATAAATTCTTTGGGACGAGATTAAATCTTTTACTACCAGATGAGAAATGAAATCTGATATTGGTCGTTGAACGTACTTTGCAATATTTATGGGGAATTTCTTTGAATTAACCTCGTAACTTCCGCACTTTGTCTATTGGTCCTAATTTGATCCTTTATATTTGGATATATATATTTTAAAGTCATATATGAGTATGAAAGAGACACAAAGAAAGAAAAAAAAAGGAAAAACGTCGAAACATGAACACTATGCTCTGTTTTTTTCCATCTGTCCATCCGCCTGTGGTGTTTTCGCATGGTAACACTGCGTCCCGGGCTTTAAATAGTTACGGTAGGTGTAAGTTTTAAGTAAATAAAAGGATATCTGGGTGTACATTTGCAAATGAAAAGTGTTTTAATAATTTACTGTATGCGATATCTAAAGCCCGGGACGCAGTGTTACCATACGGAAACACCACAGGCGGTTGGACAGATGGAAAAAAAACAGAGTATAGTCCTGTTGGAAGTCGTCGCGTCTCGAAAATTCGTTACGAATCCGGCTGATCTTAGAAAGGAAATTCGTGGAGGAGGAAGAAGAGATACTGATGGGTTTGTTTGGCTCAAGATCTGTCGCGGTCGATGATACGAGACCTTTCGAAACCTTTGCGTTCGAAATAGACGCGAAGATTATTGCGAAAAGGTATAAATTTGATTTACTTAATTTGTTTGATTAGTTTCTGCTTCACAACAGCACACGACATCCACGCCGAAGGTCAGCTGTTGCCCGTGTGATAATTTTCATTACGTAGTACGATTATTGAAGTTAACTTTTGTTTTTCTTTGTTACCGTTATTAGCTCCTATTTCCTCTCTTACATAAGTTTATCATCTTTTGAAAGACAGCCTGAGTGTCTGTCTGCAGTTTCACCGATGTAGGAGTAACTGGACATTCAATCGTCTTGGTGACTGATACTTACTTTTGTCCTTATATGAATACTCTGTTTGCAAATCGGTGTGAAGTAACTATATATATCTCCTACCTTTCTTTGCATGTCCAGTATAAATCCGATATACGCTACCCTATTTTGTTTTTGTCTCTTTTTTTTTACAAAATTATATCTTGACCCCTTGAACTCTGTGTTCTAGAGTCGGACCTTGTTGATCTAGAAATCTTCTTTATTATAAATTATAGTCTTTCAGTGTTCGTTACTTTGAGTTGTTTTCAGTCAGCGAGTGGTTCATGTGTACCTGAACCACTGTCAACCTGTCGGGTCAGTCTCGTTCCTGAGGCTCATCCTACGCTGCCAAACTCTCTCAGTCTGAGAACCTAGGCTGCGTTTACACCAAGTGGCATGACTAAACTCGCTTGGTGTAAACTCTCCCATTTGACTTAATGTGGCGATTCAAGACGAGTCGTGAATCGTCTTGACTCGACTTGACTCGACACGACTCGCTTGGTGTAAACGCAACCCAAATCCATTCGCTCCGTTCGCTGTCGCATTACAGTACACAAAATGTACTTTTAGACTAGAATAGTTATACAAATGCTGGGGAAACCCCTTGCAGTTTGTTACATGGGAGCACCCTTCTTGGGAAAGCAATATTTGCTTTTACAGTTATTGCCACCATAAATTCGTTCCCGACATGTTTGAATTTTTGGGTAAATTTACTCTTACATTCTTGACCAACTTAGGTGAATGTAAGTGACACTCGGCTTTCCCGCTTTTCCTTTATTATTATGTATCTTACACAATGTGCTAGGTATCATATGATACCACCTCCCGTGCTAAATGCGGGCATATGTTATATGACGGAGATTCATATAATTTATAATAATTTGCTACTTTTTATTGCTGTACAATTCGTAGTTTTTTAATGTCCTCTTTCGAATTTAATTTGTTAATTTAACTATTTGATGTCAGTTTTTTTTTATTTACATGAACTCCTGTCTATAATGTGCATTCCAGAATTAATTTTTTGTATGTGATGCTTGTCCTTTTGGGTTTTTTTAGGGGGGTGGGGGGTGGGGGGGCGGGGGATGGGGAGTGGGGAGTGTGTTATACGTCAGTCATATTAAAATGATGTTTATTACTCTTTTTGTCGAGTGTTAGAATTATCATCTTTATGATAGTACATGCGTCTAACAAAACGAGTAGGATCCGAATAAAACTTTATTATGATATTCGCATTTTACAGCGTGGAGATCTAATTCTTTTGTTTCGTTTTTCGTATTTAGAATTTTTTTTTTTTTATGTACATACACACAACACATATACATATACATAAATAAAGATAAATGCCACGAAGGAAAAATAAACGAAGGAGTCTGCGAGATCTTTCGACTTAAAAGCCCTTTGCTTCAGTAAAGGGGCTTTTAAGTCGAAAGATCTCGCAGACTCCTTGCGTTTATTTTTCCTTCGTGGCATTTACTTTATTTATGGATTTATCACGTTCCTAACTTTCGTGATTCTGTTTATACATACATATACATATATATATATATATATATATATATATATATATATATATATATAATATATATATATATATATATATATATAATATATATATATATATATATATATATATATATAATAGTATTTCATGCATATTGTCTATTCATAAATGAATCTGCAGGTATATAAATACTGATGTTTTCGAAATTCTAATTATGGTAAACGAATGTCTGTGGGTGGCAACCATTATTATAAAACAGGGAGGAAATTAGTGTTTTGAAACTGCTCGAAATATTTGGCATTATGTATTGTATCCATCGACATATTATCCGCAGTGACAGTGTTCATTTTTAGATATTATAGGGCAGAAAATACCTTATTGTCAAATTTTTGCACTGAATGTGTAAGAGAAATGTTTCATTAAACACTTCCATAGATAACCATTATTATTATGTTTCCTAGACGCATACTAACAGGAATTAAAATGGGTGCACTTGTCTGTTTGGCATGTAGATATAGTTTTTGTTGGTGATTAATATATATATATATATATATATATATATATATATATATATATATATATATATATATATATATATATATATATATATATATATATATATATATATATATATATATATATATATCTATATATATATATATATATTTATGACACTAATATATGCCGTTTTCAGTTATTTTTACATGTCACCTCCTTCTCATCCCCTCTTTCATATTGGGGCTGAATTTGGACTTGAAGGGCATCGGAAGTGTCGTTATTCATTTCAGCGACCTTGAAAACTATGGATTAGACACTAATATCTGTTGTTTTAGGTTATTTTTACATGTCTCCCTCCTCTCACCCAGTGTTCTTTTGTAGATGATAAATCGTATGTATACCAATTTTGAGAGAGAGAGAGAGAGAGAGAGAGAGAGAGAGAGAGAGATAAGCAATCAGTAGTTATTTAGATGTTAGCATTTCATAAGATTGTGGTGAAATGTGCTTTGATTAGACGAAACGGTTGTCTTTAACTTATGGCGTATTACTTGCTATGACTACTAAAAGAAACATAAAGAATTACAGTTCTTGTATATTTTTGGATACATACAGACACATTAAAAACTAAAAGTTTGTTTTATTGTTGTGAATCTGTATGCAATCTACGGAAACATTAAAAACTAAAAGCGTTTTTTTTATTCGTTTTGAATCTGTAATGAATCTGCGTTGAGTGAGAATTATTGATAATTATCATTTACCCATTTTCAATACAGAATTTTGAGAAAAAATTTCATGTAGAATATCTAGTGAAAGACAACTACTGTCATATCCATGGATGAAAGGCTGTTTATCCTTTGGAATCGACAATGAGATGTTGGTCTCTGTCGCTAAATCATCATGACTCATTTGGGTTCGAAATGACGTCATATCCTAATGATATTGTTTTTACTTTTGCTACCTTTTGGTTCAGTGTGATTATGCTAATTATGTTGCCAGCATGTAAATGAAAAGGACGTTCATAATGGCTATGATAATCTTCATATCTATTATAATGGATGATTTAAGTAACATATAATTGCTTTAAACATCCGATACAATGCACAAACCTTTTGATGACGGTTATGAGATAATACACAAAATACACAAAGCGCCTCGTGATTTGGTTGGAGTCTCCTTTAGTATTGCATTGCTATTGGTGTGTTAGTGGAGCAAGGTTATTGTAGACATTGGCAAAATGTTTATTATGCGTGTTAATGAAGGTAAGTCTCCCTCTCTCTATCTCTCTCTCTCTGTCTCAGTCTCTCCACGACACACACTATAAATATATATATATATATATATATATATATATATTATATATATAATATATATATATATATATAGTATATATATATATATATACATATATTGTGTATGTATGTGCATGTAATATATGAGTAAAGTCAGCAAAAAATTAACTCATTTTGTTGTATGAAATATATACTTTATATAATACCACCTTGTGATGGTAATTGTTTCATAGCAAAGGAAGTTAAAGGAAAGGAAAACGCATTTTCGAGAAGCTCAGCAGTAAGGAGGCTTTCGCGCCCGTGTTGGAGGCGCCTGTTCTCGCGGCTGTTCTGGAATCGTCGGGCGTGTTGTGGAGCGCAACACGCGCCAATGTGTCGGGAGAAACGCCGCGATTTCTGATGCAATACCTTGTCTAGATTCATCCAGGAAGTTCTGGAAATCTCGCGAGTCTGTGACGCTCGCCGTGGGCTCCGCCCCCAGAGTGCCGTATAAGTACGATGGTCGTAGCAGCAGAGGCAGAGATCGTAGAAGAGAGACACCACCTGTTAGTCACAGAGAGATATCCTCAGTAAGAGCCACTGGTCAGATTTTCAGTGAGAGATCAGCAGCAGAGATCGTCAAAGAGAGACTAGAGACGAAGGAACCGACGAAGGATCAGAAAAAAAAGTTGCTCGAGAGTTGGTTGGATACTGGTCTAGTCGTCTTCAGGAGTGCACGACCGTGTTATCTTGACGTCGAGCAGACTTCAGAGAAGAAAAGGTCCTGCTAGAGGTTTTGGGGAGTTCCTGCGTTACAAGTAGACTAGTTTCTGCAATACGGAGTCAAGAGGACGTCTGCAATCACCGTTTTCCTTTTGAGAAGCCATCGCCAAATTGACTAGCAAGTATTTGAATTGCCTCACTGTTCTCCCAGTTCATGCAGTGTAAGATTCTATTTTTTTTATGTAAATAGGAGATACCATTCTGCATTTACCTATGTTAGTAAGCTTGTAAATAAACCTTTGTTGTGTTAGTGTTTCTTTCTATATTCGTATCCCCAGTTTCAACTGTTGGTGTTGAAATATTTTTTTTTTATTATTTCATATCGAACCTGAAGCGGACCTCTCTCAGAGGCCGTAACAGTGTCCCTTTTGGTCTCTTGAGATATGATAGATAAAACCTCCTGGATTTAATTTTTTCTTAGAACACTGGCTGCTAGACGACTAGGATTTTTTTTTTTTTTTTTTTTTTTTTTTTTTTTTTTTTTTTTTTTTTTTTTTTTTTTTTTTTTTTTTTTTTTTTTTTTTTTTTTTGCATTTTGCCTCTTACTGAGTTAACACCAGGGGCTGGTGTTAGAGTCGATCAAGGACGGTGTCTGTATTATAGCCGTTCTGAATGAAAGGAAGGAGTGTAGCCAATAGGAAGGGTGGAAAATAAAAGTAGAAAGAGTTAACTTTATGGTTAGCGGGGCGTAATTTGTAATTTCAACAATATAGATCTTTAACCCCAGATAATTATTTTAGTCTTTTGTTAGAAAAAATAATTATATTCCCTAATGTGTTCCAGAGCAATATATTTTTCCTTTGATGCTGGTAAAATGCAAGCAGAGACAAAAGTTTGCTTGTATTCCATGATATTTCTCACATTAATATTTAAATGGCGATGAATCTTCGTATAGTAGAAAAACTGAGCCCTTAATGGTAAATGAATTCCATAAATTGCGAAATATGTTTATTGCTACCAGTGTGAGTGGAAAGCGAAAAGTTTTGGGTATCGATTGAAAATGAGAGAGAGAGAGAGAGAGAGAGAGAGAGAGAGAGAGAGAGATCAATAGTGAAATGACACTGTCCTACTTTCAAAGCAATATTATTGTGAATATCAACAGCATAGAGTTTTGCTTCTTTCAGGTTTCGTATTCAGCCTTCTGGACCTGACTACTGTAGCCACCTGTGGTCCCTACCTGGAATTTAATTCTATGCATTCTGATCACAAATAAATTTAAATTTTAATGTTGCTTTTTTTACTACTGTTCTCAATATTATTGCTTTTATTGCCATTATTATGAATGTACTATCTTTTGTACTTATTCAGCAACTGTGTGGATATTACAGATTTATATTTTTTTCATGTTATCTCATGTATCTGGATTGTGTGTGTTATTGTCTATACTTTGTATATTCCATGTATATGGCCTTGAGCTGAAATAAAATTTATTATTATTATTAAATTATTAGTATTATTATTATTGTATTTTCAGGGAGATCTTATTTACTATGTCGGAAACGTCAGGAAAAATTATACTGATCTGTAATGATACGTTTGTCTACCTGGTCATTGCAGTTTCGTTTCTCCGGATAAGACAGAGACTGGCCCATTTGCTTACCGCAATCATTTGAAATTAATTTTTTAACTAAAGGAAATGCAGATTAAAATATTCTCTGTGTTACGTCGTTACTGGTAGAGCGACAGAGTACGTGTGGTACAAGAGTTGTGTCGAAGCCCGCATTTTTACATTGGGTGTAAGGTCCAGAAGTTATGGCCGAGTGGAATATGGCTCTGGGCAGGACTTAGAAGGAAGACTTACTCTCTTGGAAAGTTATTTTGACTTCCTTATTACTCTCGTTTCCCTCTGCCTGCTCTCCTCGTGGCCATCTCTTTTTTCTTCTTTCTTTTTTTCTTCGTTTTCTCTGTGTGTGGTTGAACTTTAGTAGTATATTTGTAAGCGTAATTGAAAATTTTGTATACATTTCGTTGTTGTTTACCACACACAAAATTTGTATGTATGTATGTATGAATGCATATACGTGTATATATATATATATATGATATATATATATATATATATACATATATATGTGTGTGTGTGTGTGTGCGTATGTATGTGCGCGCGCGTGTGTGTATAAAGACATGAATATCGTTTTGGGTTTATTTCTTATTCATGTACAAGTTTTTATAGAAATAAAAAGCACAGAAGCTCTGGTTTTGAATACATAAATGAATAAAAACTCATTTTACCTAGATAAAATGGCCTAGACTCTAGACTGACATCACTTGGATATTAGATATAAAAAGTGTTTAGGGAGATTTTTTCCCAGGATTACAAATCGTTTGTTAGCCTTGAAATATGAACGTGAGCGTGTGTTATTTTAATTGGAGTTAGCTTTCGGAGGATTTCTTAAATATTAAGAAAATTCTTGCACGTTTTGCTTAGGTCTTGTGCTGCTTATTTTAGAAAGATTCTAAATTATATTGTTAAAAGGCATCGTTTTGTATTAAAATAATGTGTCCTGGGATGGGCTGGTGGTGTCCGCCGCAGGTCCCGGACGGGCGGGCTTTCCGCCACTGGTCCTAGGACAGGTTGGTGGTGTCTGCCACGGGTCCCAGGATGGGCGGGCTGTCCACCACGATCTCGGGACGGGCGGGCGATGTCCGCCACGTGTCCCAGGACAGGCGGCTCGGGATTGCCATGGGTCCCAGGACAGGCTGGCCATGTCCGCCATATGTCCCAGGATGGGCGGGCCAGGCTGGCCACAGGTCCCGGAACGGGCGCGTGATGTCTGCCACGGGTCCCAGGACGGGCGGGTGATGTCTGCCACAGGTCCCGGTATGGGCTGGCGGAGTCCGGCTGGCTGCCACGGGTCCCGGGACTGGCGGGTGATGTCTGCCACATGTCCCGGGATGGGTGGGCGGTGTCCGCCATGGGTCCCGGGATGGGCAGGCTGTCTGCCACGGGTCCTAGGATGGGCATGCGATGTCTGCTGCATGTCCCAGGACGGGCAGGTCGGGCCTGCAACACGTCCGGGACGGCACGCCATATCTGCTACGTGTCCCAGGACGGGCGGGTCGGGCCCACCACGGGTCCCAGGACTGGCGGGCGATGTCAGCCACATGTCCCGGGACGGGCGGGCGGTGTTCGCCACGTATCTCGGGACGGGCGGGCCGTGCCTGCCACGGGTCCCGGGATGGGCGGGTGATGTCCGCCACGTGTCCATGGACGGCAGGCCGAGCCTGCCACCCATTCCGGGATGGTCGGGCCGGGACCCGGACCCACGGGTCCCGGAATAAGAATTCGGAGAGCCCGCCACGGGTCCTGGGGTGGGCAGTCCAGGCCCGCCACGGGTCCGGGAACAGGCAAGCAATATGCAAATACACTCTTATCTGCGCATGGATTTTTAAAAGGAACTTTAAAATTCACTTTCTTTATGAAATCTCAAGAAACTTATACCTTGCCCTTTGGTGTTATTCTCTTAGTTATTACAACCGTAAACTAAGCAATGAAAACCAAGAACCTTTTTGCCTCCAAGTGCAATTTGAATCTAAGCCGACTGACTTGGTTCATGTAACAAAGGCAGATGTAATACCGCACCGAGGAAAAAACAGGCGTCAGTGACGTCATATTTTGCCACCGCTCACGAGTGTTAGACCTCATTATGTAGATCTTGGTGGATACATACCGGGTTAAAACCAAGCTCCACTGGTCTGGGCGATAAATTGGGGTTCAGTTCCCTTAAAACCGTCAAAATTTATGAGCAGGTTTTTCATCTTGTTTGAATATTCGCAACTATGTTTGGTCCGTCTAAGCCGGTCAATTATTATTATTAAATATTTTTATTGTTAGCCAAAGGACTATGGCACTTTTCTAGTTCTAAATGTTACGATATCGCAGTGGGAATGGCTCTCCTGCATAGCAGGAGGTAGGTTCCCCAACCCTTATTGGCTGCTCTATGAGCTAGAGCCCGTGCTGGCATAAGGCCAGCTGAATCTAAAACAACAATCCCCAACCGGCCTCTTACTCAATTCATGGCCTTGCATTTCCACAAGCTTAGAGGCATTGATTAATTCACTACTCGATGTTGAAACTCTCTCTGCCTCGTCTCAGAAGCTCCGACGAAACTTTGTCCTGAGTTGCAACGAGGAAGGATAATTATTCATGCGTTTTTGTTCCTCCCCCGTAAAAACGAAGCTTCTGTTAAGGTTGCGGCTTGAAAGTATTTTTTCCTTGAGAAACGTCGGATGGCTATGAGCTATTATAAGAAAAAGGACTATTAATCATTGCGATACAACGACGTATTTTTCAGTGCCTTGACCTCGTTCGATTCAGTGACTTTGTTCTTGGTTTACGCTTTCCGTATGAGTAATGTTCTTTGTCATCGAAGTTTTTATTTCCTTAAGTCATAGATAAACTGCAATAGCTGAAGATTCTATTTACGATGTGGTTTTCAACGATTATTATCAAGACTCGGAGCCTTTCGGATGACGAGATCTGCGCTACGGAACTGTGTTATTTCTAGGTAAAACAACCTTCGGTCACAATGAGGCTGTTCGATAGTGCTGAAACATCAGAGTTGAAAAGAAATGATTTCTCTTCCTGTCTACCTGGGATTCGTTGATGTTCCCAATGAGAGAGAGAGAGAGGAGAGAGAGAGAGAGAGAGAGAGAGAGAGAACTTGAAGCTCTGCCAACGCTCGACCGATGAAAAGTGAGAACCTGGAAAAAAAGAAAAAAAATTATTCCTGCCATCAGAGTCAGTCTCACGTGAAATCGCGATATATTTATCAGACTTTAGTTGACATTTTTCTTATTCTTTTCGAAAGATTTTATGCTCTCTCTCTCTCTCTCTCTCTCTCTCTCTCTCTCTCTCTCTCTCTCTCTCTCTCTCTCTCTCTCTCTCTCTCTCAACATTAAACTACGTACGTTAAAATTGCTTACTTATTTTCATCTTTTCGATTATGGCCTCTTTATGACCCATAGAATCTTGCAACGGTCTGTAAAGGTTTGTTTAAGTTGCATGAAGACTTGCTTTTTTCCCAAATGGCAGAATGTTACCCCTATTGTGAACACCCCCGCCCCCCTCTTATCCGGGCCTGGGACTGGACGAATGTCTGAATTCTCGTGATAATGTTGACGTAAAAATTAAATGACTTGAAGTAAAGTAGCGTAATTATGAATAATTAGAGCTTGCTGAAAAAAATCTATAAAGATTATGGACTATGTCATGTATCCTTTATTTATATTTGTACAAGTTATCGGCTCTATTCTTTTAAGCTCTTTTGAAGACCGGTCATACATTTGCATATTATTGGGCACATCTAAAAGCTACTAGAAATTTGTTTTGGTTGATAATATATTTATTTCCAATATTAAACACGTGCGAAGAACTTTGTTATGAAGACGTTAAGTAGGAATAAAATTTTTTTATTTAGCAAATTAAGAGGAGAGATTGAAGACTGTTGAGGATTTTTTCACTCTCTTACTCTGTCAGTCTTTCACTATCTTCAACAGAATGGATGGCAATGTAAAAAATTGTACTGGTTAAATATGACCTCCTCTGGCCCATCGCTTTATACGCACCCCTCTTGATCCTTCGTCAGTTTTCTTTCCTTCCCAGGTCGATCTTTTGATAGGTTAGTTGTTGACGACCTGGCAACACTTTGACCGTAACCTTGGCTGCCCTGGAACTTAGTGCCCACACACTCCGGTAGGCCCTTTTGGGTTCAGAGCTTTGTTATATGCCAGGGGTTGATGATCCGATTTTGGTCTCCATATTTTCGAGTAGTGAGAGACACTAGGCATCAGAATAGGCGAGGTTGGTATATTCTATAGTATTTAACCCTCAGTGATGACCATTGAACACCTACCTTTTCAAGTCATGAGGCAATTATGATGCAACGTGGATCTTTCTTGTTCACTATTTCAATATTTTGGTCCGTATATGCGTGTATGTATGTATCTATGTATGTATGTATTTATAGTATTTATATATATTATATATATATATATATATATATAGATATTATATATGTATATATATATATATATATATATATATATATGTATAGTATATATATATATATATATATATATATATATATATATATATAATATATTTATATATATATACTGTATATATATATATATATATATATATATATATATATATATATATATATATATATATATATATTATATATATATATATATAATTTATACACACACACACACGCGCGCACCAGAAATATCGTTTATGCCTATATATCCTTTATTTGATATGGAATCCATTGTAGCCTGGAAATGAGTGCACGCAAAGGACACGTGTGGCTTGATATTTTTGAATATATATATATATATATATATATATATATATATATATATATATATATATAATATATATATATATATATATATATATACATATATATATATATATATATATATATAATATATATATATATATATATATATATAATGTATATCCTCAAGAGAATCACGGAGCGCTGCAAAGTCATCCTGGGAGATAAGCGAACATCCTCATTTTCTCAAAAGGACCTAATTACTGCGAGTGTCACTCCGGCCTGAAGTGGGCTGACGATTTCCATTATGAATGCCTGTTCGTTTTCACTTCCAGTCCTGAAACGGGAATCTGTGAATTGCGAAATAAGTAATTAGATGGTTTTCGAAATGATCTAGCCGAGGAATGGAATACAGAATTAAGGCCCAAGGCCAAGCGTTGGGACCTATGAAGTCATTCAGCGCTGAAATGGATATTGGCAGTAAAAATGTTCGGAAGTTGAAACGGGAGGAAAACTTTGCAGTTGCACTATCAATCAATTGTTGAGAGAGGTAGGAAATATGATGGAAGGAAGAGAATATGAACGGAGGTACAGTTAAAGGAATGAAAGGGGGTTGCAGCTAGGGACCGAAGGGACCTGAAGTAAAGCCTACAGTTCACCGCATGAGGTGCACTGTAGCAAGTTAGTTTAGATAGCAGACTCAAAATGAATTTATATTTTTGATACCACACCCGAGGGGAAGAGAGAGAAGTTTTCATAACTAAGTCAAAATATTTCATTTTTACGTTTGCTGAGTAAATGCATTTTAGTGTAAATGACAGACTCAGAATGAATTTCTCTCTGACACAACAGCATATGTAATTGTCCCGAGGGAAAGAAAGGCAGGTTTTTAGCTAAATTACAATACCTGATGTTGGCATAATTTTAGTGAAAGGATTTTTTACTTGAAATTTTTAGATGAAACTAAATGTTATTAGAATGATCCAGAGGCATAATTATGCTCGTAGATCAAATGACTATATTAAATGAATACATAATTTTGAAGGTTACAGAAAAAGCCATTAAAATTGTATGGTTTGCCGATAATTCTTTTAATTACGAACCAGTAAAATAAATGGAATGCCTAACAGTAAATTAAAAAATCTTTTGACGAATGAAATATACAAGATCTGGAAGGAATATATTCTTAAGTGATCCGTGTGAAATGGAAATTGTTGAAAATAATATTTGAAGATTGAAGATATTTAGTAGAAGATTAAACGCTTTTCTGGAAGATTGTCATTAGCGAAACTTCATTTGTTAAGATTAACCTTTGACAATTGTAACGCCGGTATGTAATAAAACAGTTTTAAACGAAATTCCATTTAATAGAAAAGTACAAAGCGCCTCAGTGGCGTGGTCAGTTTTGGTTTGGCCTGCCACCTCGGTGGCCCCGACTTCAATTCTCGGGCATTCCATTGAGGGGTCAGATATGTATATTTCTGGTGATAAAACTTCATTCTCGACGTGGTTCGGACGTCACATAAAGCCGTTGGTCCGTTGCCTAATAACCACTCGTTCCATGCAATGTAAAAACACCAGGCAAACAAACAAAAAAACAGTAGAAAAGTACACATAATCATTTATTATTCCTGTATGAGAGGAAATCTACCTGCTAGTAATGAGCATAGAAACAAGGGACGGGTCATTGCATTTTAGTGTTCAACATATATACCCCCTTGCCACCCACATGAGACCTGTGAGAGCAAGAAACTGGCCGCTGATGAATCCGCAAGTACCCCTGGGCTCCCTCCAGAGCTCTTGTCCGAAGCTTACGGGGTCAGTAGTCTTGTGCCACTAGAAATCTGTCAAGGACTTGAGCGGAAATCGATCTCGGCGCCAACGACGTGAAAACTTTGTGGCAACACCACTCACTCAACAGTCATGACCCAGAAAGCCGTAGATGATGCACGTAGTTTATGCGTATAAGTTTTGAAACCTGTTCCTACACGAATACATGTGATGTCACATAAAAATGTTTGACTATTTTAGTAATCTGTACCAGGAAGCGTGTGTAACACTAGGAAGCATGATGAAAATAACTACGTGTAATAAAGACGAAGAACTTTTAAAACAAACGAAAGAATAGTACAAGCGCATCATATTTCGAAAAGTACCTCTATTCCCCTGAAGCACTTCTTGTTTTGAAATGAAAAGAGATATTTAGAAAAGTAACGTTTTTCTTTTATTCATTTTGTTGTATTTATATGGCCATGGGCGTTTTCATTGCATCTTGTTTTGGAGGAATTTTTAGTGAGAGTTTCTATCGGCATCAAATAGTTTGATATAATACTTCATTACACTACAGCATATCTGTTTTTATTAATCAACTAGTACCTTTTTCTTACGAGTCACTATGTAGGTTTTCAAGTTGATATCTACTTCCTTAATTACAGCACCTTGTGTCGCTCAATCAAACCGAACTGGTCGCACTCATGTCCGACTTGAGCCGTGGCCCGGTTTCGGAGGAAAGATCTGAATTTAATCCTGCTTTTGTGGCGATTCTCGGAATGCTTGAATGGGTCAGGGCGAGGAGGGACTGGGGATGGTGGTGGGGCCCATAAGGGTCGAGAATGGGGGAGTTGCCTTATGTCTTGAAAGGAGTAATGGGTTGGTTGTTGGTGAGGTCATACAGGAAGTTGTATCTCACTTTTGTTTTAAAGATGGTAAATGTTAATGATAAGTTTTATTTGCCGGCTATTCTTGCTGTATCATAATCTTTTAGACTGAATTATACTTGACTTACTTATTGTTCTTTTAGACTGAATTATACTTGACTTACTTATTGTTCTTTTAGACTGAATTATACTTGACTTACTTATTGTAAGTATTTTTGTATTTTCTGCAATTTTATATCGTCTCCTTGAGACGATATAAAATTGAGTACGCATCTAAAAAATTAGGCTTTTTCTAAACATTACTGATAGTGCAAGACATAAGAGATCCAGGGACAGAATCATAAAAGGTTATAAGTGGGATAAAAAGCAAGTGTTTTCCCTAAAAAATTCCACCAAGGTTTGGCGGTACATTCTTTCAGTAACGATATTCCAGGAAATTTATTTTTATTTGATTTTATTTTTATTCCATTTTATTTATTTTTATTTATATTTCCTTTTATTTATAGGTATTTTGAGTTATAATCACTACGGTTTCCTTTGAGAGAGAGAGAGAGAGAGAGAGAGAGAGAGAGAGAGAGAGAGAGAGAGAGAGAGAGAGAGAGAGAGAGAGAGAGAGAGAGAGAGAGAGAATTATTTATTTATTTAGATTCCCGTATGTCTTTTATGTCTGATTTTTTTTTCTTTTTTGAGGATCAGAGTTCCAGCTACCCAAAATACATCAAGTCCACGTCAAACTAGATTAACTGCCGTATAAACGGTATAAACGCTTTTAGAAATAAATACTGAAGCTCGCTCTTTGCCCTAAGCGTTAAATAATTTTAACAGCGTACGTTTTCCTACATATCCATTCACCCTCATCTACCAACATTCAATTTCAGATATATTTCGGCTGACATATTTAGCCTTGGAACGTATAGGCATTTTAATGCGATACATCAGAAATTGTTTTTATGTGACATTTATCTTTTGATCTGCATGGTGAGGGGAAACTCAGATAACCATTAATTTGTTTTAGTCCAGAAGGCAATACACATACACTTACGAGGTTCTGCCGGAGTAGTTTGTTAACAATCACGGGGATAATTGGATTTTCTTATTTATTTCATGGAAGTGTAAATTCATGAAATGCAATTTGTACGATGGAGACTTGATCCATAGATCTGTTGTCGGCAATATGAGCTCGCATCAACAAACGTTCTTTCATTAGCGATGGATAAGTAACTGATTGCGATGCTTTTACCTTCCCGGCAACTTTCATTTATTTTTAATAGTGTGGATGACTATTGTAAATCTGCCACTAAATGGAAAGTATTGGATGCAAAATCCATTTATTTGCATTTATTTGTCGGGGAAATTCACCCCTAAGCAGGATTCGTGAATGCAGAAATTGCATTTAGATTAGATAGTCATGTAAATGAAACCAGATTACAATTAATACTTTCATGCTTGCCAATAATTGCTTCCGTTCGGTGGATAGTGAAGGGTACTCCCATCCTTCCCTTGCAGGTGGACTTTGCTTAATTATTTGGAGTGTTTTGGCGCTGTTTATTTATGTTGGGTCATCCCGGATGCGAAATTCAGTTGCCTTGCTC
>NC_087218.1:38002866-38015366 GCF_015104395.2 Macrobrachium nipponense | reverse complement strand
ACAGGGGTGTGCGCCATCCACTGTGGGCTTTGTGTGGTTCTCTCTCTCTATCTCTCTCTCTCGCTCTCTCTCTCTCCCAAGCCGTCTTCCTCTCTGAATTTGCTTCGGATCAGTCTCCTTTGAGCTTTTCTCTTGTGGCTATCCAACTTCTTTAACTTTCCGTACTCCAATTTTCATATATCATGTAAGAACGAGTCCTTTTGGCGAGTCCTGAGGGCCTATAAAGCTTTCAAATAATTAATTCGTTACTTTTATTTATAATTATATATTGTAAACGTCTGTCTTTTCTTTTAACAGTTTCACGTATAGTAGTATTCATTAACTCTTAATTAACTCTCTTTAGAATATTCGTTAGCCTTTTATAGTACTCGCCTTTCAAAGCGATTGCTTATAGTTACTGTCTTTCCCTCTTTGCATGCGGGGCTCTAATCGATGGGAGTTTGCTGAGTTATTAGTTTGTTGAACTTTTTATATTATGAATATCTCCTTATTACGGAAAATTATATCTATGATACTTTGGCAACTATGACATTGTTTAGAGCTATTTTCTCAAACTTGAGACCTTTCTTTTTCAAACCTTTTCTGAATCGTTTCCTTACAAAATATTTTCCTGTTGACCCCATTCAAATCTTTCTTCGTTAAGCGCCAAACTTTCTTCATAGGTCTCCCAGATTGCATTTAACTAAATCCCTTTGAAAATTGTCTTCAAAATCTCCCCAAATATATATATTTTTTCGTGGCACTCAACATATCCTTCCACTTTTGCCCATTCACCATCTTCCTAACTGAAATAATGCCAGATCTTTAATCGACTAAAGCCTGACATACATTTCCTTAGTAGCCTTTTGAAATCATTCCTTAATGACCCATTTTGAAATTTATCGTAAGTGAGCCCCTTATAAGTCTTTCCTAACGGAATTCTCTTCAAGTTTTCTTTAGACAAACTCTGTTTTAAAGCTTCTTCATTGGGTCCTTTTGAAACAGCTCCTTTCTGAAGCTAGTGCAAATAAATTGTCCTCTGCGGAGTCCTCCTACTCTTCAATCTCTTTAGTCTTATACTCCCATCGTCCAAATCTTTCCTCATTCGCCCATTCCAGCCCTCTGGTATCCCTGTCTTTCCAGTTACCTTGGCAGCAGTGACGTCATGGGCGCATTAGAGCAATTTATAGAAACCATTTGAGTCAGTAACAGTAATTGGGACAATTAGCCCCGAAATGGTTGCATAGGGGGCGAGTCTGGCCTGGAATAGAGGAATGGGAGACGAGTGCTCCCCTTTACAAAGAAACGGATGTTTTTTTTATTTATTTATTGGTATATTTGTTTTTTATTTTCTTTTATTTTGGATGACAGGAATATACAAGGGTGGCTAATTGATATATGGCCTAGGGCTCGTGGTGGTCGGGAACGGTTGTTTGTTTAGTTATTTTTAGGTTATTTGTTGCTGCCATGTTTTTATGCTTTTGAGACAAACGCAGAGGAATAGTGCTTTTAAAACTGAAGATATATAACGAAACGGATATCCGTCTTTTGTATTTTAGCGATTTGACAAACAAATTAGGAAATGTAAAGTGATTAGTGATACATGATTTTTTTTAAGAATGAAGATGATACAGTATCGTACATATTACATCCGGAAACATCCCTCACAAGGAAATCAACTGCTGGGATACAAGCAACGACGAATATTAACATTTCATAATTGAAATATCAAGGACAGCTTTGCTTTGTGTGTCTTTCACCTCGCTCCATTCCTCATTATGCTCTTTCATTATATGATCAAGGTTCCCATTACCATTTTCATTCATCCTCCCTCCATTTTGAAAAAGTTAAAATCAAAACCTAACGTGGATGCTTGTATAGCAGGCGGGTCTACCCGAATCTGTTATCTCCCAACGCACATCGTTTCATTTTTCTTACTGTGAACACTAATAACAGTTGCATAATCGAAATACTCAGCTCGCAGTGCGCCGCTCACTTACATCTCTGAATTCCTACTTATTATTGAGGACCGTACATTCCAAACCTTCTTTCTCTCCATTTACCCAACAGCAGTAACTTCGACGAAAATTACGAGAATAATAATAATAATAATAATAATAATAATAATAATAATAATAATAATATCTGGAACGTTGAAATATATTGGACTTGAGTCCCCATTACTGACAAGTGAAAAATCCGATTACGTTCCACTCATGCATTAAAACCCGAGCGCCAAAGAACATATTTAGGAAAAAACTTGCAGCCAATACATCACTCGCTTTAAACGGAACTACGCGTAAATTTACGTTTTTTTTTTTTTTTTTTTAATTGAGTGTGTATGTGTGTACACGTGTGCGTTTGTTGTGTGTGTATGTATATAACACACCTGTATATATATATACACACACATACACCTTCACACATATATATAGATGAGAAGGAAAATCGAAAGACAAATAAAAAAAAAAACATGAAAAAATGAAGAAAATGAAATGCGAAAAGAGAAGTGAGAGATGGTCTCGGATGCAGAAAAACTTCTACATCTGGCAACGCTGTTTGCGCAAACTTTCCCCCGAACGGTTAATTGGGCTCAGCCTTTATGAAAACATCCGGAGCTTTGGTCTTGTTGGCCTCTTTATGTAAATCCAGGTCTCGACTTCTTACAAAACCTCATGCTAAGAGCCAATTTGCAATCTTCAAACGCTCTCCTCCAAAGCATTCTTTTCATCAGAAAATGAATGCCGAGCAAGCAGGCTTTCTGTCGCATCTCCGAAGTTTAGTTCGTGAATGTGTAAATGTCTGCCAAGTAAAGTTGCTAATTCTCAGTCGAAATTGCAGCGATTTTAGGGTTGTACTTATTTTCATTTCGTTGGAACTTTTTAAGAAACTAGATGGTTTCTTTTGTTGTTAACGCATATTAGTAGCCTATCGATATGAAAATAAATGTGCAACTTTTACTCACTGGGACCAATTGGTTCGCTGATGACAATACTTGTTTTTTTTTATGGTGTTTTTACGTTGCATGGAACCAGTGGTTATTCAGCAACAGGACCAACGGCTTTACGTGACTTACGAACCACATCGAGAGTGAACTTCTATCACCAGAAATGCATATTTCCGACTCCTCAATGGAATGCCCCGAGAATCGAACTCGCGGCCACCGAGGTGGCTGGCCAAGGTCATACCGATCACGCCACTGAGGCGCTACAATACGTGTTTTGATAGCTATTTAAATGTAAAGCAATCATAAGGTCTACGATGTTTGAGAGGTATATCCCAGTTTACTTATAACCTCATTATTTGGAAACATGCCTAAGATTATAACTTTGGGATTTATTTCCGCGGCCATACATATACATACATAAATATATATATATGTGTATATATATATATATATATATATATATATATATATATATATATATATATATATATATATATATATATATATATATATATATATAAAGGTTTTTTGCCACGAAGGAAAAAATGAAAAAGCGAGATAGGCAAGTACTTTTGGTCCTGTTCGGACCCTTTACTGAGGCAAACTGATTTTACAGAGAACAACATAGTCAAAAGAAAGCTTAATATACAACTGCTACACTACAAGATTAGCAAGCATCACGTTTTATATACTTCGTGATCAAGTTATTCATCATGAGGGCCACGTTTACTTTTACTTTCCTGTTCCCACTGCTGAGCTGTTTCGTCACCTCTTTCTCCAAGTCCTTACAAGCGGCGCACTCTACCAGAATTCACCTGAAATTCCTGAAAAAATGCCTGGCGGAACAAGTGTTACCCAAATCATTGCTACCATACCGCATAAGAAGATATGATCAACATCCTTTTAAGGAATTTTCATCAATTATATTAAAACGTCACATTGCTGCCGCGAAAATGGAGGAAAAGGAGAAATTTAAAGAACTGGAAAAAGCCCGACGTAACTTCAACTACTCGATTCCCGCTGATTGGAAACACGCATTAAGGCAAGAAATATATGGAAAACCTCATAGAACTACAGACACTTTGATTAGAAAACTAGACAGAAAATTAAACAACCTCATTAACGACAGTGATTGGACCAATAATGCTAGAAGTGATTGTGTGGTGAATTTATCGAGCAAACAAATAAGTGATAATGCAGTGCGCGCATTAGGCTTTGGGTTGTCTTTCTTCATTTGTAACAAACCCTCAGCTTTATCAATAGCGACATCTCTATATAAGTTTGAAAAATACTGTGACCTACCACAAAATCATTTAGACATTATCAAAGGCATGACATATAGTGCTACGCATGCCTATCATGAAAATAACTTCCCCGCTCGCTACAGAAAAAGTTTAAAAGAATTGAAGAATGATAATAGCTTACACATTACCAAGGCTGATAAATCCAATAGTTTAGTGGTTCTTGACAAAACTGACTACATATCATGCATGCATACTTTACTAGAGAATGAAATAACTTACAAAAAACTCGCCATTTCGGTCGAGTCAATGTTGACCGAAGGTTTATATTTTGGCACTTATCGTTATTTATATGAAAATATTTCAAAACTGATAAAAGCTACAACCATGGGTTGTTTATTGATGTATTCTACATGAAATTGCACACATTTTCATATATGATTATTTAACGGCTAATATAAAACTGTGCAAACACATTACGACAATCGGACAAAAAAATTTATGATTTTTTCGGCAGTTACCGCGCGGACGTAGGAAAAAGTATTTTTCTAAAATTCACCATAAATCGAAATATTGTGCTAGAGACTTCCAATTTGTTGCAAAATGAAGGTAAATGATTGAGTAGTACTATAATGTAAGAGTTTTAGCTTACAATTGCGGTTTTCGACCATTTCGGTCGAGTCAAAGTTGACCGAAGGTTGAAATTTTGGCACTTATCATTATTTATATGAAAATATTTCAAAACTGATAAAAGCTACAACCATGGGTGCAAACATTACGACAATCGGAAGAGTTACCGCGCGGACATAAGGAAAAATGTTTTTTTCATAAATTCACCATAAATCGAACTATTGTGCTAGAGACTTCTAATTTGTTGCAAAATAAAGGTAACTGATTGAATATTACTAGTATGTAAGAGTTTTACCTTACAATTGCGCTTTTCGACCATTTCGGTCGAGTCAAAGTTGACCAAAGGTTGATATTTTGGCACTTATCGTTATTTATTTGAAAATATTTCACCATTTCGGTCGAGTCAAAGTTGACCGAAGTTGAAATTTAGGCACTTATCGTTATTTATATGAAAATATTTCAAAACTAATAAAAGCTACAACCATGATTGTTTACAAATGTATTCTACATGAAATTGCGCACATTTTCATACATAGAACTTTATGTAACGGCTAATATAAAACTGTGCAAACATTACGACAATCGGACGAAAAAATTTCTGATTTTTTCGGAAGAGTTACCGCTCGGACATAAGGAAAAAGTTTTTTCATAAATTCACCATAAATCGAAATACTGTGCTAGAGACTTCAAAATTGTCGTAAAATGAAGGTAAATGATTGAATATACCTAGAATATAAGAGTTTTAGCTTAAAATTGCGTTTTATGACAATTTTCGGTAGAGTCAAAGTTGACTAAAAGGTTGAAATTTAGGAACTTATCATTATTTATATGAAAATATTTCAAAACTGATGAAAGCTACATCCATGAGGTGTTTTTTGTTGTATTCTACATGAAATTGCGCACATTTTCATATAAAAAACTTTATGTAACGGCTAATATAAAATATTGAAAAAATTATGTCAGAGTGACAAAATAATTTCTGAGATGTGTCGCTGATGCTTTTTAGTGCGAGAAGAAAGAAATTCGCGCTTGCGCGCCTGGGTAACGATTGAAAACAACAGCATGATCCGTGAACTCCCAGCATCCCACAAGGCGCGTGATTCAAAAGTTTTTGCCTAGTAGGCTATAACTATTTTTCCGCGAATTTAAAAAACACTTTTTTTCGTCGACGTTTAATACGTCCAATTGGCGTTAAAGGGCTAGCTTGGACTGCGAGCAGATGAGGGTCTTTTTGAATGGCCTGGATTTCACACACAGCTTCATGCATTTTCTGAAAGATGCGAAAACACAACCAGCGAATTTGGGGGGAAAAGGGGTCTTATGCTAGGAATTCCTAAAGCCCACATCAAAACCTATCTAACCCTGTGACCTGCCGTTAGTACCCTAACTCGAGAGTATATTTGCATTAACAAGATAGAAGTGGCTGGAAATTTCAAAATTCTTCTGTGTAATCGTCGAGCATTTCATCAAGCAATACCGTTTGAATGGAAGACTTTTCTTTGGATTATTGTTACAGGAAACTAAGATGGGTGCGTATTAATTTTGGAGAGAGAAAATTCAATGGAAAATTCAAACGTCTGCTTAAAGACAGCGTGTGGACTCGCAACGCCAATAGTGAATTTGTGATTAATTTGTTGGATCGACCATTAAATGAAGTTAACAAATGTGCATTAGGATATGGACTGGGTTTTTCTTTCACGAAAAGTATCAACGGTGTTGAAGTAGCGAAATCATTTTGCAATTTAGAAAAATATGGTAACCTATCAAATGAGGACATCAATATCTGTAAAGGGATTGTTTATGAATTTATGTCAGTCTTTTAACGCTAGTGTTCCTCTTCGTTTCATGAAAGCTTTTGATGTTCTTAAAAAAGATTTAAATTTGCATATCACGAAAGCAGACAAATCAGTTGCCATAGTAATTATGAATAAAGAGGACTATATAACAAAAATGTCAGATTTGTTAAGTGATCTTGTTACTTATGACGAGCTACGTAATAACCCGTTAACCACAGTGAGTAGAGTTTTGTTAAAGAGCTGAAATGTATCTTGAGGGGGAGGGATGAGCTAATTAAGCAATTTACTGTCAAGTGTGCCAGTTTACCATATATGTACAGCTTGGTTAAGACCAATAAGCCAAACAATCCCATTAGGCCTATTATAAGTCAGTAGGTTCGTGTCTATAAATTGTCAAAGTGGCTAGTCCAAGTTCTTACGCCGGTTGTTGATACAATGTCACAGTGGTAACTATTAAGAATAATGTTGATTTTGTAGACAGTCTTAGCAATATTAATGTAACTTTGACTTTAAAATTGTCAGTTTCGATGTTGTATCATTATTTACCAAAGTTCCAGTGGATGATTTGTTAAATTTTTTATCAGAGGAATTGCCTAAATATAACTTGCCGTTACCTTCGAATGTAATAGTTGACTTGATTAGGCTTTGCATTAAGGATTGTAAATTTACATTTAATGGAAAATATTTTTTACAAAAATTTGGTATGTCAATGGGAAATCCATTTCTCTGGTGCTTAGTAATCTTTACATGGAGTTTTTTGAGGTCAGGCTGTTACCTATAGTCGATTCATTTAAGGTAGATTCTTGCGCCTACGAGACGTTTGTTTGGCGGTCTCTGATTGGCTGGTACCGGGAGGTAGGCCTCTCGCTCAGTCTCATTATTTTCTACTGTGGCTTAGAAAACTAGCAATATTATGTTTATATTTCTTCAATCAACTCACGCTTTGCTCAAGATAGGAAAATTTTGGTCATATCATAGGATTCGGTATTGATTGTAGAACTAAGTCATCTTTTCCTGAAATCAATAAGATGAAACACAAAGGAATTACAACGAGTAAAAGTGAATAGAGAAGCATTTAATTCTTTATACCTGTTTTTATTTATCATCGGATTTTGCATCATTAACGCGATTAAGATAAAATAAAACTTGTGTTTTCATGCAACAAATTCACCCTGAATACGCTGGTGCTTTCAGATTTGGATGCGTTTAAAAATGTGAGGAGAAAATGAAGAATATGTCTTATTATGTTGCATCAGTAAATGATTCAAGTTTGACGGTATTGCTGAGAGAATGAGATGCAAGGCGTCGTCGTTGCGTTTGTCGTCTCAGCGAGAGATTTGAGTTGCCAATTAGCGATATAAAAGGTTGCAGTTTCGACAATATTTACCATGTTATATTATTACATTTTCTGAAAATAAGTACACAGAATTTCCATTATAACTCGAACATTTTAAATCCAATATCATATAGTATGTCTGGGCATATCTGATAAGGAAAAAAATAATGATAATCAGATGGATGCATCTGGTATCGTTAGCTCAGACACATGCGGGCGCGGGGAATTCAATCCAGCAAAGAAGTTGAACTCTGTGGAAAGATGACTTCACACTCTTCAACTCCGCCTAAACTTTAATCAGGTTGTTTCAAGATATTGTTTCTAATTTTATTTTATGAATATATTTTCAAGTGAAAGAGCATCAGAGACTTATTTGAGTGACCTGAAATAATAATCTCAGTGAAGTAATAAACAACAAATAATTAAGAAAGATTGACTTCCTATCAGGCTGAGTCAAGTACGGCTGCAACATAATAAGACATATTCTTTATTTCTCTTCACATATTACACGCATCCAAAATCTGAAAGCACCAGCGTATTCAGGGTGATTTTATTGTATGAAAATACAAGTTTTAATTCATCTTGATCGTATGACTTATTAAAAATCCGATGATAAATAAAACAGGTGTAAAGATTGAAATTTTTTATCTTCACTTTTACTCGTTGTAATTCCTTTGTGTTTTATCTAATTGGTTTCAGGAAAAGATGATTTAGTTGTATAATTAATACCGAATCCTTTGGTATGACCAAAACTTTATTATCTTTTGGAAAACGTGAGATAAATGAAGAAATATAAACATACTGCATGTTTTCTAAGTCACAGACGAAAATATGACACAATGAGCGAGCGGCCTACCTCCCGGTACCAGCCAATCAGAGTCTGCCAAACAAACGTCTCGTAGGCGCAAGAATCTACCTTAAATGAATCGACTATAGTATTTTACCGATTGGTACTGTATGGTATCGTTATGTGGATGATATTTTTTGTGTATGGCCTGTAAAAATTAAATTTACAGTGGAGGAAGAAAGAGAGTCAATGTTACCATTTTTAGATGTACAAGTTTACAGACAAATCCGTAGTTTTAAATTCAATGTATATTGCACGCCCACAAATATATGTTCCTATGTTCATTATTACTCTGAGCATCATAGTAAAGTAAAATTATCAATTTTTTCTTCGATGTTTTTGAGGGCCTTAAGAATATGTAGCTCTGAATTTTTGTTTTAGATGAAGAAATAGGAAAAATATGTGACATAGGTGTAAAACTTCAATATCCGATGTTTTTTATAGACAAGCCATTAAAAATGGCCAAGGGTACTTTTTATTCAAATAAGGTTAGAGAACCTTTTTCATGCCATAATATGTTGGTTTTACCATTCCACAAAAATTTTTATGATTGGCCTAAGGTACTTCGATTTTTTAATGTAAAATTAGTTTTAAAAGCCACAAATACGGTTTGTAATATACTGATAAAGAACTTCCCATTTTCATCTACCTGCTGCCTTTATACAATTCCTTGTCAGGGGTGTGATAAGAAATATGTCGGCAAACTGGGAAAGATTTGTCTACAAGATTAAATCAACATGAATATTCAGTTAGAACAGGACAGTCTTTCTAGTGCCCTTGTTTTTATTCACCGTTAGTAATCTTAACCATGCGATTGATTGGACAGAGGCAAAAGAGATTTTATTTTGTAACGATTATATTAGTAGGAATATAATTGAATCTGCTTTTATAAAGACATATTCTGGAAAACTTTTAAATTTGAGCCCTGGTATGTACAAATTAGACAATCTTATCATAGATAAAATAGTGAAGAGTTTTAACATTATTCTTTTAATTTGGTATACTTGTCAAGTTCCTTCTAATGTATTTCTTGTGAGCTTTAACATTATCCTTTCAGTTTTTGTACTAGTGAAATTTTTTTTTTTTTTTTTTTGTATTTCATATTGATAGTACTGATCATTCAGTTATTTTGTTTATTGGTGTTTTAGGTATGTTGTTAGTGCCGTTATTATTGTTACTATTCATAATTGTGAATTCAGTTGTTTTATAAAGCTGGTTGAACATAGTCAGTGTTTTCTCTTCTGTAAGTAATTGGGTCATTGGGCAATTACTCTTTTCTTTTGACTTGTTGGGGTGTTAAGCGGTTGGGTAATCAGGACTAATGCTGTTTCTGTTTGTAATGGCCTTATTTTACATACATATATAATTCTTTCCACTTTGCTTTTGTGAGAGCTTTCTTGCTCAATAGTTTTTACGTTTTGCATTACTTTGTGCCCCGAAGATGTGTTAAATACACGAAAGTACTTGGCACTCTGTCTTTTTTTATTTTTTATTTCCCTGTGGCTTTTGCTGATATATATATATATATATATATATATATATATATATATATATATATATATACATATACATATCATATACTATACATATACATACACACACACACACACACACACACACACACACACATATATATAATATATATATATATATATATATATATATATATATATATATATATATATATATATATATATATATATATATATATATTTATATATATCAAGGTTTCAGGCGGTTGCTTTAAGCCCGATGGGTAGCAGAGAGTTTGGGGAGAAAGACAATTCCTTTATTTCCTTTTAATGTATTTTATTTTACTGACGTTTCAGGACCTTCTGTCATATTTTTCGAAGATATAAATGCGAATGAAAGTTAAAAATAGACTCAGGTTTAAAAAACAAGTAAAAGTATTTACATGAAAGTATAAAAGGAAAAAAATACGTTAGAAGGAACCAAGTTTACCAAGTAGAGCTGAAGGCAAACGCTAAGTGACTTTCAGGGTCCTTTTTGGTTCCAACGGAGACTCACGACTCATGGATGTCCGGATGTTTGAGAGAGATTTCTATTTCAACCCTTTCTGGATGACAGGTGTCTGGGAGTGCAAAACGGGCCAAATGTTCAACTACTTAACTCTGCTGTTGAAAGTTTCGGTGTGTGCCCGTCTTACGTAGTCACTAATACAGACCCGTTGCCAGAAAGGGGTTGGATGGAATTCAGCTTTATGCCCAGAGACATCCAAGAACTTATAGTAATTGAGTGACTATATAGCGGTGATCTGAATATTTAACTGGGGAACTAGGTGTTTAATGAAAAGTGATTCAAGCATTATCAGTTAATGGTCATTCGGAGCTTTGCCTATTATTTTAAAAGCTTTGTAATTGCTATTATACTTGCATTTTTTTATTAGTGGTTTCTTATACATGAAAATTCTGGATTTGCTAATTTTATACCTGTTCGGTAGCTTCCTCGTTGGACGAGTGGGCAGTGTGTTTGCCTACCGATTCGGTAGTTGCGAGTTCGATTCCCCGCCCTGCCAACGTGGAATCTGGTGATTAGAAATTCATTTCTCGATATAATGTGGTTCGGATCCCACAATAAACTGTAGGTCCTGTTGCTAGGTAATCAATTAGTTCCTAGCTACATAAAAATATCTAATCCTTCGGGCCCGCCTTAAGAGAGCTGTTAATCAGCTCAGTGATCTGGTTAAACTAAGATATATTTAGTGAGAGTCTAATCGCACTTTCAACAGCCTATGAGTGGAGCCCACTTACTTCCCCAGGTCGTATCTGGGGCAATTGGATAAATAAATGACTCCCGAGGTCATCAAAGGGTTTAGACTCTCTTTATATTTGAATAAAGACTTAATCGTCATTGGGTTGCTTAGTATTCATTGCAATTCAACGGCAGATAGATATGTATTTCCTGTTTTCCGTAAATCTTGGTAAATGCGTCTATCATAGATTAGCGGGACACTTGCATAGAACGATAAGCTTAGGTACTGTTGGTATCTCAAATTTTGGGTAGAAATTTATGAAGATGTTTGTAAAAAAAGCTTAGATGGGAAGCTGTTATGAATAAAAAAATTGATGGAGATATAGAATTTCATTATGGAAGCTGTTTTTGTCAGATTTTAAACTAAAGGCCCCAAGCTATATTGTGTGTATGTGTGTGTGTGTGTGTGTGTATATACTGTATATTCCATGTGTGATGACTCATCTGATCATATTACTTAGAATAATGAATTTCTGATCTGAGATGACTGTATGCAAACCTTAATAAATTTCAAGTACGCCAGGCAAACAAAATTAAATAAAAACAGCCATAGGACGAAGTAGGAAGTACTTTTAGATAAAGAAATGATAAGGTTAAGCATCATAATATTGAAAAACGTAAAAGCCAAGATTTACAGACATAGTGCGGTTCGCAACTAAAAAAATCAGGCCGTGCATGAAATCAAGAAAATCATTAATATTTTGTGACACTTAAAAGTGGATATTATCACAGAGTAGAGTGAGTTGATTATTATTGTGCCAGATGTTTTGGATTTCATTGCCTTAATGTTAAAATACTCACCCTTTTTATTATTCTTGATACATCAAATCAAGTGAAGGATTTCGTTAGTACTTTTGTATAAATTATTGAAAAGCATCTCTAGATGTTTTCGTGAATTTATATGAAAAGACTTCGTTTTGCCATCGTTCTTATTGAATCTTTTTTTTTTTTA
>NC_087218.1:37992866-37997866 GCF_015104395.2 Macrobrachium nipponense | reverse complement strand
CGAAGATAAAAATAAATATGCCATATGCAATTGGAAATCATTTTTCTTTACTGTTTAACGTGCACGTTATTTATTTTTTACATTTTCATTCCAATAAACGCATCGTAGATATCCTATCCTAAAATTCCTGTATCTTTAACTCTATGCGAAACACCTTTTTCAGAACTTATTTTGCTCCTCCATAGACCTTTTCTACCCCCCTCCCAATAAGAACAACAGCGACAACAATAAAATAGTTTGTAGGCTTACTTCCCGAGTAAGCGAAAATTATTTTACTGACTCTGTCTAAGAAAGGCAGAGAGTTGTTACTTGTATTTTCCATTGTAAATTTCACATTTTGTTGTTAATTATTGATATGCTCCAGGAACATCTCATTTTGCCAAGGTTCTTTGAATAACACAAAAGTGTCATCGCCATACCTTATAGTTTGTGGCAATTTAGCAAATAATTTTTGTGATGCAAGTTAACCTTTTTTAAGTAAACAGTACTCTATTGCAACTAAAATGTTCTCTTCTAGTTAAACAGTATACGGGCGTAAAACCAGTTTAGTTTTATTGATTATTAAATTAAAAAAGGCTCCGTTGTCAATAAGTTTACCTTCCGGTCACCCATTGATTGTACTGTTGTAACCCCAGATTGATCAGTGGGTCAGTTAATTGATTAATGTATTATCGCCTGTTTATCGACTAGTTTCTTCTGTTATTCGATGCCATCAAGCCAGTTTAAATCAATCAGTATTTCAGACTACTAATATGAAACTAGTCACACGATTTGCTTTTGTATCGTTAATTTAATAAAATATCAGTTAGTCTCTCAGTCACTCATTTGCCGTTGTTGAACAAGTTTAATCAGTCAGTTAGCGTGGTGCTAACGCCAGTTTGATTGACCGTTAACATAATAATATTGCGACCCAGGTTTGAGAAAATCAATGAGTTTCTCATTCGTTCTGGTGCGTTGTTAAGCCAGTTTAATTCATCAGTCAGTGTGGTGGTATCGCCAGTCAAATCAGTCCGTCAACTGGAATTAGCACGAATTTATTGGCAGTCACCTTGAAACGGCAAAACGGCCACGTACTCTCGATAAGGAGACGGTTGAACATTTCGTAAGAGAAGCGTTCAAGCAAGCGCGAGTATTGTAAGACTAAAGCTATATCGTCCCTTGGGATATGAAAAGCTTCTATTCGTAATGGCGCCTCACCAGCGATTCCATATTTTCTCTGTGGTATTTTGGCCTTTCTGTAACGGCCATTAGCTAAGCTCATTACGCTGTGAACTGGGAATACCATTTTTTTTCTTTTCGTTGCTCCAAATCAGAGGTTCAGTTTTGGTTTTGGCTGCCAGGATTTATGAGGGGATGCAGCCCTAGCGGAAGGATGGATGATGCTAAGGTAAGGATGGCTGTAACGAGTTTGGGTTATTAATGCGGAGGATGTAAGCAAATACTCACCTGCAACATTACTTGTTAACGCTTTATGGGATAAGTGTCTGCGATGACGCAGCATGAACCTTAGTAATGAATATCATTGATATAATATTAGTCACTAGCTGATGCACCCGGAGTTGCTCGGGATAAAAAGGGCGCGCCGTCCGTGATGACAACCCCTAGAGAGCGGATTATGCAATCATTTTCAGAATAAGTAATCACATGGGATCTTGTCAAGTCAAAGCAGATGTGAAAAATCCGAAGAGTTTGCTATCAACTCCAAAAGGAGAGGGGAGTCTATGGTAAAAATTTCGTAGCCCTAGTTTTCTAGTCTGGCGTGCATAACGAACAGATAGACAAACACACAGACAGAAATTGCCAAAATATATATATATATATATATATATATAATATATATATATATATATATATATATATATATATATATATATATATAGATTACTGATTACTTACTCAGTAATGATTGCAAGTTCAGTAATGATAAATATTTATACTGATTACAACTTACAGGATATAAGCTTTCTAACAGTTCACTATGCAATATATTTTATCTCTTTTTCCCTTTATTTATTTATGTATTTGTCAATATATCTGAGTTTTTCTCCAGTACGTCTTTGTATCATACTTTCAATACGTTTGACACGAGATAAGATGTTGAACAAACTAGTCAATTACAGCCTGGTTGCAGACGCGCATAATGCTGAGAACGAGGAACACACTCTTGAGCGAAGAGACGTATAGCATATATCTATTCGTCCATCAGACATTTATAGTGATACATAAGCTAAGCATCTGGGCTGTGATTTAAACGTAAATGCTCCGGCGTCAAAAACCGATTACCGCGTCAGAATTGCTCCACGGATTCCCTCCAGATGTTGTCGATCGAAGAGCTCCAGCTGTTGCTGTTGCTTCATCTCATCAATATCTCGGATTAATACTTTGGGCAAGAGCCCCAACAACAAATCAAGTTGCAATACTTCGGGAGTTGAATGATTGTAGTTTGATAACGCCAAGTTAGGAGAGCTTTCCTTGCCTCGGGCTTTCCCTAACTCGCCTTTCTCGGGCCGCCGTAATCCCCACGTGGAATGCTTGAATAACCTCCTCCTCCTCCCCCACCCCCCTATTCCTCCTCTGCCAATATTCCAACAGAGCTCTAAAGATTCCAGCTTGAGAGACGCGATTACAGACTTCTCTCGCCTCACGAAATTTCCAGAATAAATGATTTCCTTCTTTGGGCTTCTGGCTCTGGGCGCTTGCGGTTTAATCTGTGGCTGCTCCTGATACCTGTGTTTGTTCATGCAATGTTCAACGCGCGAGCGAGTCCATTCCTGAGCGTTCCCGCGGAAGCGTGAATAGAACGCGGGGGTTTGATATCATGCATCCACATAAAGGTTGTACTATTGTAGATTCACATCAACCGTGCATTTGATGTCTAGGCCAGTCCCTTCCAACACTCCTGATTAGCTGTTGATAAGCCAATCACAGGGCTGGAAACTCTCAGTCTCTCTCGAGAGTTCACATGGGTAGGATCTGTCTTTCAAAAGTACCCCGCGGGAGAGGTGGAACATACATCCTGCCTATGTGAAATCTTGAGAGAGACTGAGTGTTTCCAGTCCTGTGATTGGCTTATCAACAGCCAATCAGGAGCGTCGTAAGGGACTGGCCTAGACATCAAACGCTCGGTTGATGTGAATCTACTATAGTAGTACCTTCATCAGGAGCGGAATGATTAGGTTAATGTTTTCTATTCCTTCTGGATTAGGATGTTTTCTTGTAAGTTTAGTCCAAAGTCAGATCATGTACGTATGTATTCGCAAATTGGTGAAACAAGCAAACATATGATATGATACAATTTTTTTCCATTTTTAAACTAATTTGTAAACTTGCCCAATGCACATTACCGTATTTATTTCACATGTATGTTGCGATTTAACAATATAAATCTATTCTGTTACCACTTCCAGCGCTCGAACAGCTTCGCACATTCCTGGTATCCCTTATATCTTTATTTTTAGAATATCAGAGTTTATAACTCGCAGCCGTTTTCTCTAACAACCCCCGCCCCCCTTCACCGTTTTTTCTTACACGGCGAAACTAACGTTAACAAATCCATCTTTGCACCCATGGCAATCAGTTTTCCTAACTTCTGCGTTTCCTATTTCACTGTCATTTGACTTTATCGGTGCATATATAATTCGCAAATGCTCTATGCTTACATGTTTGATTTTTCACACAATCAGCAACCGTTAAATACCTCGCCTTTAAATATCTGCTTTTTGTCCCTGTAGATCAGTGATGTACTATGGCGCACAATAGTTCGTTCCCTCCGCTGATCCAAGTGAACACGAATCCGTGACTATGAAACCCCGAAGCAGTTGAACAAGTAACTAATCAAGCCTTCGCAGATGTCGCACTGTCAGGCCAAGGAAGGAGTGGGAAGCAGGTATTTTTCTTGAACAAAGAGTAAAGTCTCCATAATCTAATATCGTTAATAAAGGTGGTGAGCGTCAAGTTTTTGTTGTTGACAATACTGGGTTTGAGTGTAAAATGTGCAGTTAAGGAAATATGTGAAATAAATAAGATAAAAGCGCTTAGGAAGTCAGTAATCATGTTTTTTAAAAAATATTTCCTATAGATTATCGTATCTTATCAACAGACACGATTGTTCATAAGATCGATACCAACCTTTCACCAACAGTGTTATTGGTGGTGCTCTGTAATCTGCAAGCCACCCCTTATAAAAAACTAACATCTATAGCAGCAAATTATATATATGAATATATTATATATCTATATATATATATATATATATATATATATATATATATATATATATATATATATATATATATATATATATATATAATATATATATATATATATATATATACACACACACACACACTTTTAGGGCACAATTTTTCACGGATACCACATTCATTGAATAGAATGGCTTTTTCACTGTTAACCAGCTTTTTTGAAAATTGCTTCATATTTTTTTAATATTATTTCTTCACTTCATTGTTCAGGTTACTTATGAACACATAATGGGGTTCTTCTATTTACTCCAGTATTTTTACACGCGACAGCTGTTTCGTCAACCTATACGTATTGACGTTATCAAGCGTACTGATACAAATATGTTGTTGTTGTTGAAGATTAAGCTGGCCTTATGCCAGCACGGGCTCTTGCTCAAGAGCTCCCGTAGATACAAATATGTTTGTTGTTTAAGATTAAGCTGGCTTTATGCCAGCACGGGCTCTTGCTCAAGAGCAGCCCGTAGGACTGATACAAATATTGTTGTTTTTGTTTAAGCTGACCTTGTGTCAGCACGGGCTCTTGCTCACAGAGCAGCCCGTAAGATACAAATATGTTGTTGGTTTTTATTCCAGCGTTGTGTTTTTTATAGACTGACTTGTATCAGCACGGGCTCTTGCTCACAGAGCAGCCCGTAAAAAAGGTCAGGAACAATTCCGGTTTGCCCCCTGTGAGGTTTGAACTCACGACCCCTGGTTTACGAGACCAGTGCTCTACCACTGAGCTAAGGAGGCCTGCAA
>NC_087218.1:37987866-37990366 GCF_015104395.2 Macrobrachium nipponense | reverse complement strand
CACAGGTAGGGTGGAAAATTAAACTATTCCCTGGTGATTTTTGGCCTCATTAACTCCCGTCTGGCGACTCGTCCTCTTAGTATTGATAAAACAATGAAAGTAATCAACCTCTGTGTAACTAACAAGGTGTTCTCTTTCAATGGTAATTCTTATAAAAAAAAACAAAAAAAAAATTTGGTTGTAGCATGGCAGTCCACCCCTATCCCCCCTTCTAAGCAAACATACACATGGAATATTTCGAAACAGAAATTTTGTCCTCTATCAAACCCCGCAATATGGTCTGGCATAGATACGTAGATGATAATTTTACTTATTGGGATGATAGCTGGGGAGATTGCAGTGCATTTTTCAATCAACTAAATTCGCTAGTTCCGACGATAAGATTTAAAACAGAATGGGCAAAAGGACGGGAAAATTGCCGTTCCTAGACGTACTTAATCATAAGAGAGCAGAATAGATATGCATTCACTGAATACAGGAAAACCAAAAAACTTTTCGCTGTTTCATATATTCATTTCCTAAGTACCACGATGTATCCGTTCAAGATCAATGTCGGTGGGTGCAACTTATTCTTCGGGGGGCGGGTTAGAATAATTTCAAATGGGTACATAGATATAAAATTCAACACGATCCGCCAACACCTAATGCAAACTGGTTTTTTTTTCACCCGCCATACATTATCAAGTAGGCTATAAATAAAGCGAATACAATATACTATAGAGGTCCCACTCCCAATACACAAATAGACTTTAGCAATAAATTGAAAATTCCATACGATGAAAGCATTCATAAAGCCACAGAACACCTCAGGTAATAATAACTTTTATTTTCCATATCCCAAATTCATCGGGAGTTCGCTCATTAACGTATACCTAAAGAGGAGAAGAAGAAGCCGGACTTTACGAGATACCCGTGTACAATGTAATGAGATTACGTTGGGGGAAACGGTAGATCCATCTCGCCAAGATTAGCAGAAACTTAAAAGATCAGTGCGATATGCATCAGAGAACTCGGGGATTTTCCTGCATATTAGGGGTAAAGGCCATACTATGAACTGTAGTGAGGCGGAGCTGATTTTCAAAAGTAGCTGTCCATACAGAAGGAAAATGCTGGAATCTGCTATCATCAATCAAACGAACCTGTCAGGAGGACATTGGAAATCGGATGAAATCGACAAACTAATCCTTAGGCAGCTCTTCAAGCAGGTGTCCAAGAACATCCGACCACTGGACGAGTCGCCAGACGGGAGATAATGAGGCCAGAACTCACCATGGAATAGTTTAATTTTCACCTTCCTGGGTCACCAACAGAGACTTACTGCTACACATAATAGTTTGTTTTGTATATATACTCTTGTAAGACATCCTATGTCCATATTTTACTGGTGGTCAGGAGCACAGAAGGAAATGCCTGAAATATATGGTTACAACGTTAAATAGTGTTTTACGGGCCGTTTATCTTATATTATACTGTTGTATTACTGTAAAAAGACATTCAATATATATATATATATATATAATATATATATATATATATATATATATATATATATATATATATATTATTTGATATTGTTTGAGTTTCTCAGGAGTCTTTAAATGAGATGCAGTACAAGTTTCTTCGCTTCATTCACACTAGAATGATACAGTCACAGATACAAGTTCAACAATGAAGACTACGAATCAATTTGAAGTTCCGTTAACAGCAACTCCTCTGGCTTTGGGTAGCTGACCTACTTTCGTCAGAGCTGTGCGGCAGCCCTTTCTTTTTCCAACTGGTGCTCTCCTTCGCTGCTGGGCTTCTCGAAGATTCTACAAAGGAGAATGTCCCACCTAGAATAGGCGGGGATTAGCTTTTGTCCCGCTGTTGGTCATCATATCGGTTGTAGATTATCTCACGCCGCCTCCTTTAGGTGTGACGATTGACTTAATTCCTCCCCTTGTTGGTGGAACTTATGACGTCACCGGAACTGTCGAGTTTCCGGCAAGAGTGTAGAGGTCAGGTCACTGGTGGAGATTTTTATGAGAGAGCTTTGATTAAAACTTTGTGCGTGTTACGGCTACTGTTCGAGACTCTTCCTGTGACTAATTCTCTCTCTCTCTCTCTCTCTCTCTCTCTCTCTCTCTCTCTCTCTCTCTGTGTGTGTCTTGTCACTCCCTCTCTTTTATATTTACACTGTTCCTGTCTGACATTCTCTTAGCTATCATTACATATATAATACATTTTGCATGATTGGGCCAATACCCATAGAGAAGGCAGGTGATTTGGGTGGTAACACCCGATGCCAGTTTTTGGAAGCTTACAAATTATGGGGGTAGTTCCTCGTTAGACGAGTGGTTTTCGCGCTCGGCCACCAATCCGGTGGTCCTAAGTTCGATTATCGGCTTGGCCATCGCGGAATCAGAGGAATTTATTTCTGGTAATAGAAATTCATTTTTCGATATAATGTGGTTCTGATCCCACAGTAAGCTGTAAGTCCCGTTGCTAGGTGACAATTGGT
>NC_087218.1:37975184-37982684 GCF_015104395.2 Macrobrachium nipponense | reverse complement strand
GTGTTCGTATGTAATCTATGTCATCTGATAGTATGTTCAATATGTTCGAACTACTGTCTGTTCTTTCATAACTTGTAACAGAGATGGTAGACAGGCAGAACAGAGTTAGCTATCGTCATTAGAAGACCTGTATCTCTTTACCTAAGCTTTATCAGTATAGAGAACAGAAGTAGCCATCATCATTGGCAGAAGCGATCAAGCTATCGTTATTAGAAGACTTGTACAATCATATCTGATCTTCAGCATGTAAAACTTCAGAAGAATATATATATTATTTTTATACTTCGTGTTTTCTACAAGAACCTCCTCACCATGAGTTTAACACATCGTCGTCATAAACAAGAAGATAATCCCGACTTCGTAAGTGATCTACAAACCCCAAGACACTCCATTGAAGATGGAAGTGCAATACCAACCGACTTAGCGAAGATTATCGCAAGTCTAACATTACTCATAGGGCGCCTTATCATACAAGGCACAAGCCCTAAAAGTGGTGGCAAGCGTACCAGAAGGACTCTACAACTTCTCCGAAGATAAAACAGAATAATAAATCATGAAGTCAACGACGACGAAAGCAGCAGATTCTTCAAAGCAACCTAGTATCATCGTTTAGTGAGCGACTTCAGAAAACAACAAGAACTTCACCGACGACGAAAAGCAAGAGATTCTTCAAGCAACTTAGTATCATCGTTTTAGTGAATAACTTCAAGAAACAAACCGACGTGTCTTTTTCCTACGGCAACGCAAGCTTCGTCTCTCATTAGAATCATTCAAGAAAGCATCGTTAGTGAGCGTGTCCGGCACTTCAAGAAACAAACCGAACGCGTCTGCAGCATCGGATCTTTTCAAGGGCTCGAATCATCGAAACAACGCGCACGGGGGAAACTGAAGCCAAACCAGGTCATCCGCTAAATAGAGAAGGAGGACCAAGGCCGCCTGTGTCGTTATCGGAACACCGTGACTTCCCACAAAGCAAGCTAAGTACAATTTTTATTCATTTGGAGTAACTTTGAGTGTTTCCTTCGCAGGTCGAATTTCGTTATTCCTGTGGCTGAAGTTACGACATTCTTAATCTTACTTTTTTACAGAAATTATCTACATCATTGAGATTTCGCTACTGCGAGTTTTTATCTTTTGAGTGTCTGTTTCCAGAAGTTCTACTGAAATATCATAATCATATACTATGTTAATTTGATCATTTTGGGTGATTATTAATCCCTTACGTAACAAATCATATTAAACAGTGAATATGCGTTTACGCAGTGGACGTCTGTATTTATACAGATGCATGGATAGGGTCGTTAAGCACCGTAGTGATTATAAAACACACAACAAGTGGAACACCCGTACAAATCTAGATAAATTAGAGGTAACACTATTTCGGGTCATGACAATAAATGCTCCTTTGCAAGTCCCGATCGCAGTTTTAGCCTTGAGTTTTTTGAGTTATATAAAATATCGAACCTCAATGACTCAACTTAACTTAAAAATATGGCTGGATTGCAAGGAATAACATGCCTATAAAAAACTTTCATCAGGCTAAATGCGCTGACAAGGATCCCTCACTATTTCAAATTTTAGCAAAGAATGAAGTACAAACAGTTAATATTGAATGCAGTAGTGATAACTTGTCTTAATAGTAATCGCTCAGTTCCTAATAGTTCGTCATTCATTGCTTTATAACGTAACCAGCAACATAATGCTAAAAACACACAATACGTTGCGATGGTAATAAAGAGAAGGATCCTAATTATTACAAAAAGAAATAGAAACAGTAACCCGTTCAGAATCAAACAAGCAAACTCGGTGACTGTGTCACCTAGTCAAGCGGTCAAGGTCAGTCAAAACTGCCAAAGTGTTCAAAGCATAGCAAATTCCACACAATAAGCGACTCTAGCAGAGTGGGGAAAAGCGATGTTGGATCATACATCCCAAATACCTGTTTAAAATTAAAAAGGAATTTCCCTATGCATCACACGACAGTATCAAGTAATCAGAGCAGGTTCTAGTAATTTTTAATACATTAAGTTATAATAATACTGGTGGATTAAGCCCAACTGTACGCGCCGTAAAAATTAGAATATCTTGTTTTTTTTTTATTCCTTTAGTAAACGTAATATCCTGTATTTACGGACTCACCATCTGTTGTTCGACTTCCTAATGAGAAGTCCGGATAAGCGAGCGCTTACAGATACCTCTATAGTTATAAAAAACATTGATCGGTATCTAGTGTAATTGTAATATCCATCTAGGGGCATACAAAATATTATCTTACATCCTGCAAAATAAGGCGTGTTTATCAAAGGAAAATCCTATAAACCTTCAACATATTAAAATCCGTTTGAACAAAAATGAGACAGTTTTAATCAAATAATAACTTATATAAAGGAACTATACATTTGTCTCATAAAATCGTAACATTGTTCAAATGACCCAACAGAATTCTCCCACAACCGCAGTCGCACTTTGCACCAAAATCTCGAGAAGCATGCACCCTCGAATGTCTTAGTGCGTGTAAAAAGACTTTGCTGGGAAATGAAATTTTTAATCCTTCCCGACACTCTGAAATATAACGATTTCCACGAACAAAGCCCTAGACACGGTTGACTAGCAGCAACAAGTTAATATAGTAATCCACAAAAACCTATACATATAAAATATCGCATTTTTTTTTATTGTTGCTAATTTTTAATCCCGCCCAACAGTCGTAGATGAATCTCTCTGATAATCTATCTAAAGTAATATCCGTAAAGTCATTCAAGCAGAGGTGATTCAGCAGAAATTTTGTTTATCTTTTACCTGAATACCAGGAAGTTTCTCCACTAGCGATGATCTCTGGAGAAAAAACGGATGTCATTGAAAACAAAATACGGTCTAAGGACAAACATAAAGCTAATATACGTACCTTCGTGGTAGAACCCAAATGAAATTTCAAAATAGAGATAAATGACGAAGTTGAAAAAATGTTAGTAATAGGAGTCATTAGGAAATCAAATAAGCCCTATAATTTTTCCCTCAAACGTCATGCCATAAAAGATCGGACTTGGCGTAACTGCGTAGATTTCTGTCTCTTAAACAAGGAAACGACTCCCGATAGTTTCCAGTGCCATGTACCGACGACATCTTATCTCTGTTAGGTTAGAATAAATTTTTCACCAGCTTGGACTTACTTAAAGGCTTTTATTTTACCAGATACCATTACCTAAGGGATTGTACCTCATACACCGTTTTCAGCACACTCAGGGGACATTATCAATTTTTTACGTATTCCTCCGGCTACGTTGCGTCCCAATTACAATATAGTGTTTGAGACTTTTAGGGGATAACCTACATGCCTATATGGATGATCTTGTAATCTTTTCTAATACCTTAGAAGTACATTCACATAAACTAAGAGCTAGTCTCAGAGTAAAATATCTAAATGTGAGTTTTTAAACCGAACATGTTTATCTAGGTTTTATGTGTCTTGTCAAGGTCTTAAAGTAGTCCATGGTAAGGTGTCGGCTATTCATAACTTCCGGTACCTATTAACGTAAAAGGGGGATACAGCACTTTGGCGCTGTAGCGGGTATTACAATCGTATGTATATATGTAACTCTTCAATCATGACAGCTCCTTTAACAGATCTTACGAAGAAGAGCGTAGATTTATTATGGTCTAAAAAGCATCAACAGGCGTTCGATATCTTAAAAGCGGAATAATGCAGCTCACCTAACTTAAAAATCCCTGATTTAAATAAGGAAATTTTTATTGCAACAGATGCCTCAGACCAAGGGGTAAGAGGGTATTACTTCAGTAATATGATAAACAGTTCTTCCCTATAGCTTTTTATTCACGTAAACTAAAGCCCTCTGAAAGTAAATATACAGTAATAGGCAAGGAAGGGCTAGGTATCTTTAACTCACTAGTACATTTTAAGTTCATAATCTATGACTATCCTGATAAAGTCCTTACTAACATGAGTCCTTTACCGAGTTTTTTCAAGGCTTTAATCACAGTCCAAAAGGAACTCGGTGACAAATGATCATTCAGGTCTTTGGAGCCAAGATAAGATATCTACCTGGGAAAGCAATTATCATAGCTGACGCATTATCCCGCAATCCCGCACCATACTGCAAAGAGCCATTAATTGACTAAAAGATATAGAAACATCCGTGCCTATTGTTAAACAAAAACCGTATCTAAACAAGAAAAGAAAATTCCTTAACCCAAGAGATCGCGAGCATTGAATATCTGGGTTGGAGCGCAGAACTGTTACAAACTGAACAAAGCAAGAGTCAACAGACCTAACCCAAACAATAAACACTTCGAACGGAAACAGAGTCAGCAGCAATAACACCAAACAATAAACACTTCGAACAGAAACAGGGTCAGCGGCTAAGCAAAAACAATAAACACTTCGAGCAGAAACCCTAAAGCAAAAGTATATTTAAAGTATGTGTATCAGAATAATGTAATCAAATGTAATATTATATGTAGGTCCGTGACGAGGAAACCCGAAGAACACAGCAGATGACTAACGACCAGGTAGTATAATAATCTCTTTCATACCAATCGTCATAAACTGGTTGCATTCCGTCATCCAGGGTTCCCTACTATGTCACAGAAAGCCAAATCACTATTTTACTGGCCTACAATGCTTACAGATATAAAAAGCACATAACTAATTGTAACACGTGTCATGAAAACAAGGGATACACTAAGACACCTGTCAGTTTAGGAGCCTATCCTGTGCCAAATCAATCCTTGAAAGAATATACGTAGAATTATTAACAGAATTATGAGTCTGACAGAGGGAATAAACACTTCTTAGTGTCAATAGTTCCTTGACACGTTATATAGAATTAATAGCACTAAAAACAAACACCGCAATTGAGTGCGTTAGGAATATTTATGAGTGCTAAATCAGTAAACATGGAATTCAACACATGATAATCTGACTCGGGTGGTGTAAATCAATAATCTTCTTAACTCGTGTGAATTCCTTTCCATTAAGAAAACCAATAATAATATTTTATCACCCAGAGTCAATCGGTTTGGTAGAATAACGGATAATTAAATAGGAAGTGTCAATGTCTTACGAGTTACAACTCGTGATATTGGATCCGAACTGGATTATAGCGGGTCTCACGGTTTTAAATACCTTTATCATTCATATCTTGTATCTATAGAATTGATGCCGCAAGTAGCCTTATACGGTACGCCGCTAGAACACTTTTCCACATATTCAAGCCAACCATTAATTTATCAAATATATATAAAAAAATATATAAATAAATAAAAAAAAAAATAAATAAATAAATAAATATGGATACAAGTGGAGTCAATATAATACACTCCGTAAGAAGTCGGAAGGGTTACAAATTATAATAAAAAAGGAATCACGATAAAATCAATAAGCAAAACGTAACCATAGGTTAATTAAATATCCAAATATATATGCGTAAAGATTTTGAACTCTAACTTAACGCTTTAGTAATGACAAATAAGCTAAAAGTTCCAAACACATATCCAAAACCTACTGACATATTGTCTGTCCCGGTGATTTATATTCGTAGTCAATGGAAAAAAAAATAATATAATAAATAAATAAATAAATAAAATAAAATAAAAGAGATTTTAAAGTCAGGAAGTCTAGAAGTGAAAATGTTATCTATGGAATAATCCTATATGAATCTTATACAGGGCTAATAATATATATAGAATTTGTATGGAAACCTTTTTCATTAGTTTGAATAAGGAATATTTAATTTAACATAATTACAATTATGCAGATTTCCAACATGAAACTAATATATTGTTCAATTTTGGTACTGTTTTTTTTCAGACATTCTTCTCATGTGGGTCGAGTATTAAAAAAACAAAAAATTTATCCTAAAGTCGTATCTCTTACAGCAAGTAACGTAACTCTTAAGCTGGTGACGACGTCATCAGTTCTAGAAGGTCTGTCGAGTTTGCCGTATCAGCATTGATTCCTTTAACCTCAAATATCTGCTTGCACAGGCTTCATCTCGCGCTTGCAAAGCAGATTGACTGGAGAAAGGAATGCTTAGCCCGAACTTCTCATGGGCAAGGCAGACGTGTCTATCCGTATGCGCAATGCAACTTTAGTTAACGAGTTGCAATCATTTTAAAAATTAATAACAAATAAGCAAATAGAATTTCTATAACAACAAAATGAAGTTAATTTTTTTCTGAAACCTCATAGACATTTAGAAGTATCAAGATATGTATATGAAATATTTACTTGCAACATTAGCCTATTACAATTCAAGTAAAACATTCATGGGAAAATGTCACATTTTCTTGAAAAAACAAAAAAACCAAAGTTTTATTTAGAAATTAGTTACATAGTGGGTTTTTTCGTTGCATCTCCTACCTATTAATAAAGTTTTTAAATTAACCTCAGAGGATGCGCGCGAGAAAATTGAATATGAAACTTTGTTAGGGCACATAGGATCAGATTTTATCACAACTTAATTTCAGTTAGCATAGAGAAATACAGAATCATGATTAATCTTCTCTTTATTCTTATGTTGCCTGCAATCTTACAAATAGCTCCGTTTTCCACTTCTTTGTCTAGTAATTTTACTACAGTAATATCGAATTTTCTTTGGGATTCGTATTGATATCTGTTTATTTTTTATAATTATGGATATTTGACAGTCATCATAGACCTGGATAGGTTCACTCATTGTTAATGCCATGGATAAAAAAGTTTGTACAGCGGACTCTTTTGAATTCCAAAATATCAGCGAATTCATGTGGGTTAAGTCTGGTCTAAATGGCTCTCTCCCCTCCCCTGTATTGGATGTCGTCTGAATTTACTTTGCCCTTGTGACAAGTATAATTTCACTTGCAGGCTGATTAATGGAAACCTGTTACAGTATCCTGCAGTACGAGAGTTTCACATCGAAACTTCAAAAAAACCGTTCGTCGCTGCGGACGACGGCAGTCGAGTAACAACCGCCTACAATGTGAAGGAATGAAGTACCATCATGGACTTCTTCGACCGACACCGTATCTCGTCGTTAATCTCGTTTTATGCGGATGCTCCTGCGGCTGTCGGAAATCGACTACAAAAGGGACATACTCCGACAATTACGACCCAAAGGATATTCAACTCTACTTTGCTGGCGAAGGACTCGTGCTGGGGATGTTTTTTTTATTCATCGCGAACGTAATCGTGTACCTTAGGACACAGAGAATAAGTATGAGCGCAAAATAGAACGTTGGACCCGCCCAGGCAAATTTTCCCCTTAACCCTTGTAACCCAAATGTAAATCGGCCGTTTCATTTGGCTATAGGTGGTTGTCTGGAACTGTGTAATGACGAAAAGTTGTTCGAACGCTAGTAAAGGTGTGTGGTAGTATAACCTCGGTCATGTATCCTATATATATAAAGTATCATGTATCCTATATATAAATGATCATAAATAACAGAATCGAAATATATTTTTGTGTGTACGCACTAGGAATCTATATATAAATGATCATAAAT
>NC_087218.1:37965184-37970184 GCF_015104395.2 Macrobrachium nipponense | reverse complement strand
AATGTTGCATTATATAGAATAGGGCACTTCCTTAAAGAAAAGTTAAATTGATTTCCCCGCGTTTTCCGGTAAAAAGTTTTTGTTTTATGTAGTAATATTTAGATTTTAAATGGGAAATTTCTGCTTTTGTTTTTGGTAAGGCGATTAAGATGTTCTATAAGTAACTACTAGACTGGTAGCCTGGGATACTTCAGTATCAGGAGGTGTTAGTTCGAGGCCTTAACGTGCGAGGCGAAATAATATTATCAAGTCTTGGACAATTATAGCTACAGCCAAAGAGTCTGAAGGATCCCATATTGTTCCCTGGCAACCTTTATGCCTATAGCAAGTCTGTATCAAAGGGGGCGATTGACCACTGAGTTAACATACCTTAGGTCTTAGGAGATGGACCCCAAACATATTGGGTCTGAATGCACGAAAATAATACAACACAATTTATGAAAATTTTTTATGCCAATTATTTATTCATTTTATTTAATTCCTCTCATATAGTACGATAAAATGAACATAAGTATGTCGGATGTTAATTCTAGGTCTTATATATTTTTCTTGGAGTTCTAGTAAAGCTCTCTGCATATTCAATACCATTCAACGTTCGAAGTGAAATGTCAGAGAGCATTTTGCGGAAGTTATATTCATTGTCATGAGCTTTTAAATTTCCTTTTGTATCAGTGACGTTTAAATGATGCGACACCAACTTCCATTTTTATTTATCAAAACACATGTTATTTGATATTTCCTTTTATGCAGTATAATGTTTTCTTCATGTTACTCCCATCTGTAATGCAGTCATTTTGAACAGAGGTACGAGTATAACAGGATTTATTAGAAAGGCAATGGTTTATGAACATAGCTGCTAAATTATAAAAAAAATTGAGTTTCCTTTTAAAGAGGTAATTTATTTTCTTGAAGATTTCTCTATAAAAGACGCGTAATTGTTACGAGCAAGTTAAAATAGAGGTGGTAAATGATGAAGTATATTGGAAATTTATAAACGTTAAACGAAACCTTTTTATTATACAAGCTTTATAACCAAGAAATGTCTTATAATGTTGAATGTAGTAATCTTCTTAACTGAAGTTGTAGAGAGAGAGAGAGAGAGAGAGAGAGAGAGAGAGAGAGAGAGGATGTATAGGTGTGACCCTCAGCTTTGCATGAAATGGGCACATTATTTAGGTTTGTAAATAATTGAGTTTCATGCTGGATTCTTTGATATAAACATGTATGTATGCATGTGTGTGAGTGTGTATGTATGTAATAACGACAATGCCCTCAACACACTTTTTGGATACGCTTGTCACTACAAAGCCGTAGGATTACTTCATACACTTACGTTTGGATCTGAGACTTTGTCGTGGCAAGCGTCTGCAGAAGGTGTGAAGAATGCGTGAAGTTAAGAAGGCTCTTCTGATTATCAGCATTACATACCTATCTGGTAAAAAGTGACCAGTAGTTTTTATATATATATATATATATATATATATATATATATATATATATATATATATATATATATGTGTGTGTGTGTGTGTGTGTGCGTATGTGCGTGTGTATCAATGTATATGTATGTCTATACATATAAATATATGCTAGAAATTGTCAAAAAAATCATTTACTGTTATTTGAACTTATCCACGACACCATAGGTAATTAAACACATTTTTCCTTTCCCTGGAGGTAAAAAACTAAATAATTTATATGCGTTAGAAGCCATGATTTTACGGGAGACATTTTGAGCAGGAAGGATTTTACTCTTTTTATGTATTTATAAATGAATTTATTTAAAAGAGGGCCTGTTGATCCCATCATGCGTGGAAGTAAAGGAAGGGATACAGAAAGCTGACGTTTTTCTTTGCTCTCGAAATTTTAATTAGTTGTGCTTCGTTTGTTAAAGAATGAAATGAAAATTCTCGAAATGCCGCTGCCTTGTCTTTTGTATTATTTCCATGTTTATTGGCGAGACTTCTCGACTTCCTTTTCTGATATTATATTGGGTGAATTTTTAATTGGTTTCTGTTTATTATTTTGAATTTATTTCCATTTTCGTTTTGTATATATATACTGTATTAGGCCACCAACAATTATGCCGGCAGTTCTTAAATACTGTCATTGTTATAAGCATCAAGTATTACCTTACCTGATTGTTTTGCTCATATGAAGATAAAACGAATGCTGGGATAAGGTATTATTGCAACAATGAATTACGCTCTTCATTTGCTCTTTTTAAATCATTGCTTCATTCCTGTCGAGTTCCAGATATATTCGTTAATATTTCCTCTACTTGTTGTGACTTTGTTTCAATTTCGAACATGAAATCATATAGAAATTAAAGTCTGCTCACAAGAAAGTGAAATATGTGTTCGTGAATTCGTAAAAATGAATATAACGCTCTTTGTTGTAGTTGTATCCTGGAATCAAATGTTATATGGTATGAAAGAAAATATATGATTTTTTCCCGGATTTATCATTATTTTTTTAACAACTGTCATGGCAGTTTTGCGAACATTTCCTTTCATATCTTTTCGTTTACTAAGTAATAGAAAATTCTATCCTTTATAGCAAAACCTCCCCTAAATCTCTTTTGATACAATATTCCGGAGTTCAGTTTATCGAAGCAGACATTTCTGTGGACACGGAATCATATCTGAAAAACCACTTCCTTTGGTCGCCGGGAAATAGATATTTTCCAGCGCGTCTTTGATCTTCGAACCATAAGAGGCCTGAGAGATGAATTTTCAAATGCAGTTGGAATGCGAATATTTCCGCTCCTCCACATTTTTTCCACATTTGCCGGAAGTAAGTTGTGCTCTCTCTCTCTCTCTCTCTCTCTCTCTCTCTCTCTCTCTCTCTCTCTGTACTGAAACATGATGATACGCTTCTATAGATACTTACCATGGAATCTCTCTCTCTCTCTCTCTCTGCTGAAACATGATGATACTCTTGTATAGATACTTCCCCAGGAATCTCTGTCTGTCTGTCTGCTGAAACATTATTATACTCTTGTATAGATACTTCCCCAGGAATAATCTCTCTCTCTCTCTCTCTCTCTCTCTCTCTCTCTCTCTCTCACATACACACACACACACACACAACACGCCCCCAACTCCACCCCACTTTCTTTTTCTCGCTATGCATTCTACGTTACTAAAGGATTCAGAGGAATATTATTTTATCAAAGCATCGGATAAAGGTAAAAGGTGGCAAGTGCATATTTCATAACCTTACCTAACTTTTACAAGCAATATCTAAAGCGCCCAGTGACCTGGTCGGTATGGTCTTGGCGTGTTACCTCGGTGGCCGCCTGTTCGATTCTCGGGCATTCCATTGAGGTGTGAGAGATATGTATTTCTGGTGATAGAAGTTCACTCTCGACGTGGTTCGCCGTTGGTCCCGTTGCTGAATAACCACTGGTTCCATGCAACGTACAATCACCATACAAAAAAACTAAAACCAACACTATTCAGTACCCAAATTCAATAGTTCTGGAACTTATCTGAGTAAAAGTGAATTTCCTATGCCAGAGTCATCAAAATAGCAGGTATGGGTTTTGAACACAATAGTGACGTTAACCTATGACGTCATGAGGCTCCACCCACAGTGAAGAGAAGTTGACATATGGGGGAAAACGTCTCTTCACTATGGCTCTGCCCAACTTGCCGATGACATATTCACTAACTGATATTAGTACCCTTCCTAGGCTTCAGCGATATCAATGATGGGAGAGTAAGATTTGTCTTTGTCCCCTTGATTGCATTATCATTCCCAATATTATTATTATTATCATTATTATTATTTTGTTTGTTTGTCTATCACAGTCCTCCAATTCGACTGGGTGGTGTTTATAGTGTGGGGTTCCGGGTTGCATCCTCCCTCCTTAGGAGTCCATCACTTATTATTATTATTATTATTATTATTATTATTATTATTATTATTATTATTGTGTATTTTGGTAGAAGACCCTCTTTTAGGCAAATACTGTTAAAAAGGATGGCAGAATTAAGCGAGTTGATTTTATATATTGTTTTTTCTATTTTCCTTACAATTCGCTTCTCAGGCTCAGCGATGTTTCTGAGTAACTGGCCAATATTCATATTGGGAATTTTTCAAAAATTGTAAATGCTGAAGGAATCTTTTATTAGAACAGGATATCGGGTCCAGGTCAAGCAGGGGTCGTCGTCAGTGCCGTTGTTATTCCGTAAGCGTAGTTCAGTTCAGGCCAGGGTCGTCTTTGGTTTAAGGGCTGGTGTTGGTGCTGGTATAGCTGGTATTACGTTACGTTTCGACCTTCTCGTAGGTCATCTTCGGACGAGTCGGTTGAAGAGACTGTAGCAAGAAAGTTTGCGGAACGGTATTTATAGCGGCACGGACTTCAGCATTTACAATTTTTGAAAAATTCCCAATATGAATATTGGCCAGTCACTCAGAAACATCGCTGAGCCTGAGAAGCGAATTGTAAGGAAAATAGAAAAAACAATATATAAAATCAACTCGCTTAATTCTGCCATCCTTTTTAACAGTATTATTATTATTATTATTATTATTATTATTATTATTATTATTATTATTATTATTATTATTATTATTATTATTATTATTATTATTATTATTATTATTTTGTGTAGTTTTCGTCTCAACTTCCACAGCAGTTGTTGGGCCTAAGGCCAAGAGAGACCAAGAGAGACAAGGTTTACCAAAATTGGGTGGCGTCACCTCCCAACTGGGGTAGCTACGTAGGCGATGACGTATCTTAGAGGTACTACTACCTGCTCATTACGGCAATTCACCTGTTGACGCAATAAGGAGGTAGACAGAACGCCTACATGTGAGATTTGGGGTGAAGTGAGCAGATTCTGTTGGGACTAAGTTTTTAGCTTGGAATTTTTCCATTTTCTTGATATGTGTGTTGTTTCTACTTTACAAATAATTCAGTGAATGGAATTCATCCACATAATGAACCAGTCTATAGCTCATTTGTTAGATCTACATCTATCCAGGGCAGG
>NC_087218.1:37950184-37960184 GCF_015104395.2 Macrobrachium nipponense | reverse complement strand
AGAGAGAGAGAGAGAGAGATTTGTGTGTGTTTGCCTGACGCTCGGAGTTACACGTTTACCAAATGAATAACGAGGTTTATATCATCATTACACACACTCTTCTTCTTCCCAGCTTTCCCATTTTTATATGGGTCGCCGTTTCGGATGAGCCGTTTCCATCTATTTCTATCTTGCGCTTCTGCCTCATCAATTCCCTTCTCATGTAAATCTCCTCTCACACAGTCCTTCCATCTCTTTCTTGGTCTCCCTCTCTTTCTTCTTCCTTGCACCTCCACTCCCATAGTATGGTCTCCCAGCATTGGTCCTCATCTCTCTCAACAGGTGTCCATACCATCTCAGCCGCCCCTCCTGCACTTTCTTTGATACTTCCACCACCTTAGTTGACCCCCTTATGTAGTCATTTCTGATCCGATCCACTCTTGTTACCCACCCAGACATCCACCTAAGCATTCTCATTTCTGCCACATCATCATCTTCTTCTGCTCTGCTTTTCTCATGCGTGCTGTTTCCGTACCATACAGCATTGCTGTTCTTACCACCGTCTTGTGAAATTTTCCTTTTAACCTAAGCGGCACTCTTTTGTCACAAAGAACTCCCGAGGCCGCTCTCAGTTGTTCCAGCCTGCCTGTACCCGATGTTTTACTTCTTCTCCATACTTCCTCCAGCGTTAACAAAAGATCCCAAATACTTAAACTTATCAACTCTCCTTATTTGCTCTCCACCACACACATATATATATATATATATATATATTATATATATATATATATATATATATATATGTATGTTTGTGCACGGGTGATATTTGTATGTGTATATATTATATATATTATATATATATATATATATATATATATATATGTGTGTGTGTGTGTGTGTGTGTGTGTGTGCCCAGGTGGTATTTGTATATATATATATATTATATATATATATATATATATATATATATATATATATATATATATATATATATATATATGTGTGTGTGTGTGTGTGAACAGGTGATATTTGTATATATATATATATATATATATATATATATATATATATAATATATATATATATATATATATATTTGTGCAGGGGTGATGTTTGTATATAAATATAATATATCTAATATATCGTATATTTATCCATATATATATATATACTCTATATATACTATAATATATCTATATATAATATATATATATATATATTAAAGTTAGAACAGGATACACGTTTTTCCTTTTTTTCCCTAACCTGCATCCACGCTTTGCCTCGGAGACTTGTCAGTGCAGCTCTTCAGTTCTTCAGAATAATGTTTACCTTTGACGGTGTTTGTAAATAGGCCGACGACAGTATTTGAAATGATGTTCAAATATTGATTTTTCAGCTCCGTGTATCAAGTACAGAAAACTTCGACATGTCTGGGTAAAGCTGTTGCTAGAGAGAGAGAGAGAGAGAGAGAGATTGTTGTTGCGTGAAAATGGTCTCTGCAAAATGGTGGAATTCTTGTTCCAGTTTTTAATTAGTTATATAGTAACAGAGATCTTTCACATTCACTATTGCTCTTTGCTCCTCTTTTCCTGCCGAGAGCGATCAGATTTGCTGAATAGCAACACCAATATGCAGTAAATGTGCCTCGCTATCGAACTTCTCAGTTCCTGAGGTCCTTTGTTTCTTACACTATTGAACAGTGAACAGCCTCCCTGAGGATGTTTTGCAATTGGAACTTAAGACGTTCACGCGAAGATGCAATGCATTACTAGCCTAAAGTAGTTCTCATTTTATTTTATCATATACTGACTTTATCTATTTAGTTATTGTTCATTTATTTTTTTTTTAATAACAGGTCTCCTCTTTCTGTGTTTCCTATTACTTCTGTTGCTTCTTTCAAATGAACATCCTATTCTTTGGAAGCTTGAATTTCAAGACAGTTGCCCTCGTGTGCTTGTTTCATACGAATAGCGTTTATTTTCTCAATAATAATCGTAATAATAATAATTATTCGCATGCAATACACACACACACACACACACACACAAAAAATATATATATATATATTATATATATATATATAATATATATATATATATATATATATATATATATATATATAATATATATATATATATATATATATATATATACAGAGAGGGAGAGAAAGGACATTCTAAGTTGGAAATTATAAGAAACATAAATGAATAAATATTCAAAATTATTATCACGATTCATCGAGTTTCAAATAAAAGAGAAGAAATCAATGTCACTGTTTCAGGGAGATTACCGAGACTTGTCAGAGACTCGAGTCAACTGGCCGTTGAGAACTAAAAAAAAAAAATAACAGCGTGAAAATGGGTGATATCGGTAAATAGTAATGTCATTTAGAAGGTAAACTGAACTTGGATTGCTCAGTAAAATGAGCATGAATTTTCACAGTTGTGTTTATGAATTTATGATAATTCAAAGCATTATTGTCATGAATATGCCTGGATATACAGCGACATTTTAAAGAAAAATAAGGAATTATTGCGTTGTTTTCATGATTATATAAGGGTTTAAAGTGTTATTTTCTGCCAAATATCATTTTACAACACCGTTTTCTCGGCTATATTGAATTCTAGAATGTTATTGTGTAGTTAAATGTTTGGATTTTACAGTTATTTTCACGGAAATACCAGTTATGTATCATTATTTTCGTATAGCATTACAACTTCACATATTACTTTCACGGAAACGTCGTCAGAATGCATAGCTTTACTTTCATGGAAAACTCAAGCTTTATGCCGTAATTTTCACGAAAGTATCAAGATTTCCATTGCGAGGCGTAGACGGACAAAAACCGAGTTGTAAAATATATAAAATTTACATTATAGGTTTTCGTAGTCGAATTCCCCCCTTCCATCTCATAAGGAACGCCCTCAGACGCGGGGTCTGTTCCCTTCATGGGAGGATCTCATTTTCATAAGTAATACCTTTACTCTTTCTCATCCTCCCCGACTCCGAATATAAAGTATTCTTTACGAATATAGAGTATTCTTTGCGCTGCAATGGGTCCATTGCGGACTGTCCTAGGCATATTATAAGAATATTTTTAGAAAGTTATGTCCTATTAGCAGTAGTTAAGGTAATTTTGTTTTTGGTTTGATGGTTATTAGTGGACAAACATTTGCGCTTTTGCACTATCCGTTTGTTTTATCAGAATGAAGCCTTTTTCCGTTTCATGTAGTGGCTCAAGAGATGAAACAACACAATTGCTAATTCCACCTCAGTAGTTTCCACAGCATTTCAAGCTTCAGTTATTGCTAGTGTGGAATTTGACCGCCTTTCCAAAGTTTTTGCTAATATTCTTTCCTTATTTTTCTCAGGATTTAAGCTTGAATTTTAAGTTTAGAAAACTGAGCTGCGTATTTCGAAGCATAATAGTTTCAACTGAAGGAAATATTGCTTCCGGTTCAGAGTAATATTACTTTTTTGTATATGTTTGCAGAATACTTATTTGTTTTCTCGGGGGTATAGCTTAGTCTAACTCTTTCTCTAGTTTATAAAACCTCATTTCATGAGAAGACAGCATCATGCAAGACATTTTGATTATGTACAGCTGAAAATTAAAACTTAAAATGACTTGATTGATGATATTTTAGTATTATCTGAGAAAGTGATATTGCCTTATATGAGAAATATAAGAAAAGCCAAATCGGAACGTTTTGCTTCAAAATGGCGTTGCATTGATGACCTGGTGAATGGATCTGTGTCACTGCCGTGTTTCGAGTAGAGGAGGAACGTCCTGCCACGTGTTATTCATTTTCATTTCTAGGAACGCAGTCGTCGCATACTTCATCCGCACCTGACAATCTGTCATCGTGTCTGACCGATGCCATTTTCAATTTCCAGTTTGGAATTCCACTGGAAATACGAAGGGGGTATTTAGGAAACATTCCTTCGGATGTCAACAATTTCCAGGTCGCTCTGAAGCGGCGCTTCTTACTTGTCAGTTGCATATTTCCCTCGTGTTGATCTTCCTTTCCAGGCTGTCATTGCAAAATTTTTGGCCTTGGCGTTTTATTGTGTGTTTGAGGAAAACATCAATATCCTCCTGACTGTGAAAGGAAAATGTAAAAGGCGCAGTGTTTGGGCAGCTGTGCTAACCTCATCCCTGCATACTTGAAGTAAAAAGCATATGAGATTAGTGTTACTGGATAACTATAGATAAAGGCAAATGCCACGAAGGAAAATGAAACAACGGAGCGCTTGTTAGGCCTTTCAACACACGGTCCTTTACTATAGTAGATTCCCATCAACCGTGCATTTGATGTCTAGGCCCGTCCCTTACGATGCTCCTGATTGGCTGTTGATAAGCCAATCACAGGGCTGGAAACTCTCAGTCTCTCTCTCGAGTTTACAGAGACAGAGGCAGGATGTATGTTCCACCTCTCATGAGGGGTACTTTTGAAAGACGTATCCCTTAGGAGAGGTGGAACATAGATCCTACCCATGTGAACTTTATAGAGAAACTGAGAGTTTCCAGCCCTGTGATTGACTTATCAACAGCCAATCAGGAGGTGTCGTAAGGGACGGGCCTTGACATCAGATGCATGACTGATGTGAATCTACTATAGCTAGTAACTCCGATGTTAAACTCGTCCTTCATGGCATTTTCCTATATATATAAATTCATGACGTTCCATATCTTCGTGAATCAGTCATACTGGGTAACTTTGTTAATTCCAATAACTGATGTTTATTATCTCAGGTTGCATTTTCTTGTCAGTTTTGCTCACTAGTCTTAACAGTGGTTGGGTTTGCCTGCGTAGTGTTCGTTTTTCCTGTTACAGGTTTTTGGCTGTTTACGAAACTTTCGCATTTACACTATGAGCCTCTCTTGTTCTCTTCTTGGACCTAATTTGTTGATACTCTCTCTCTCTCTCTCTCTCTCTCTCTCTCTCTCTCTCTCTCTCGGTTTTGTCAGCTCACGATACATTAGATATTCTCTCTCTCTCTCTCTCTCTCTCTCTCTCTCTCTCTCTCTCAGAGAGAAACTTCTTCAATATATTTGCCTTTCCTTATAAGAAATCGTTGATCCGCTGTTTAAAAACATGAGCTCTCTCTCTCTCTCTCTCTCTTTGGTTTTTTTATAATAAAAATCACCTCGGAAATTTGACTCGGAAATATAACAGATTTTTTGAGATGACAGAAACTTATCTTTTGAAATATTGACAATCCAGATTATTTATATAAAACAACTCATTCACACATCATCGTTCCATTGGAATTTATCGATTTTACGTATGATGAACATTTTAAGGTTATTTGATCAGTTCAGGGAACTAATAAGCCAAGTTATTTATAGAGAGCCTCATATCAACGAATTTATGAACAACACCTTACACAATATTTATCTCTTAAGGTGGTAGTGCCATCAGTGGCATTACTTCTCCCCCTATCTGCAACCCCTTTCATTCCTTTTATTGTACCTGCATTCATATTCTCTTTCTTACATTTTCCTGTCCAGCCTCTCCTAACAGTTGTTCCATAGTGCAAATGAGAGGTACGCCTTTTAAACCCTATTTTACTCTCAGTTTCCCTTTCAGCGCTGAATGACCTCTTAGGTCCCAACACTTGGCCTTTGGACTAAGTCTTATTTTTCATTCCATTCTGTAATCATATCTCATGAAATATTATTTTTATTCTGGTAAGTCTGTCTCTAATTGAAATTTATACTTTTTGCAATTGTTTGGCAAAGCAGCATATTGCGCTAATAACAACAATTGTATGGGAAAGTAGTGTATTGCGATAGTAACAACAATTGTATGGGAATCTAGCGTATTGCGTTACTAACAACATTTGTATGGGAAAGTAGCGTATTGCTATAGTAACAACAATTGTATGGGAAAGTAGCGTATTGCGATAGTAACAACAATTGTATGGGAATCTAGCGTATTGCGTCAGCAACAACAATTGTATGGGAAAGTAGCGTATTGCGATAGTAACAACAATTGTATGGGAAAGTATTGTATTGCGTTAGTAACAACAATTGTATGGGAAAGTAACGTATTGCGTTTGTAACAACAATTGTATGGGAAAGTAGAGTATTGCATTAATAACAGCAATTGTATAGGAAAGTAGCATATAAAATAACAGCAATTGTATAGGAAAGTAGCATATAAAATAATAACAGTAATTGTATGGCAAATCAGCGTATTGCGCTAATAACAGGACTTGTATGGGAAAGTAGCGTATTCCGCAAATAACAGTACTTGCATGGGAACGTAGCGTATTGCGTTAATAACAACAATTGTATGGCAAATCAGCGTATTGCGCTAATAACAGCACTTGTATGGGATAGTAGCATATTCCGCAAATAACAGCAATTGCATGGGAAAGTAGCGTATTGCGCTAATATCAGCACTTGTTTGGGAACGTAGCGTATTGCGCTAATAAGAGCAATTGTATGAGAAAGCAGCGTATTGTTCCTTTGTATTACTTGATATTTGTTCACATCAAATGAAACTAAATTATTCCAGAACTGAGTAAAACTGGATACTGATAGGATCTTGATTATCGTAATACTTTTAACATCTTAATTTTACCGGGAAAGTGTCTTGAGACCCATTTTATGAACAAGACAAACGCACTGAAGTTTCAAGGAAGAGATGATGTTGATAAATAAGGAAGTTTATTTTTCTATTGCCTGAATTAAAATGGCCTCTTCTAATGCTGTGTGTTCATCTGCGTAAATGTCTGTTTATTCCAGCTTGTTTGTTGCTTCCATTTGTTTTCTATGCTTAACAAAGGGTCACTTTATATTGGAAGAGCTTGGTTAGCGAGTGAATGGGCTTTTAGATTTGTTTTACATGAATGATAACAATTTTGAATAATAATAATGATGATAAATAATCTCGTGTAACAATCTGCGTCCCTGTAATTAAATTCGTAGGTTATTCCCACTTTCCAGAAAAAGTGATTAACGCTCTTACATTCATGTACGCGTTTCATTTAACTTTTTCCAAAACTATAAATTTGCTGCTTAGCTTAATTATCATCGTGTACCCTGAAATATCCTCGTCAGTCAGTTGATGGTTGATAGTTAAAACATGTGTATCGATATATAATAAATATATGTGTATCAATGAGAAAGACATTAATAAATGAAAAAGGCATGTGTATTAATAGATAATAAAGTATATATATCAATAAATAATAAAAACTTGTCTATCAATATATAATAAAGGTAAGTGTAGCAATAAATGATAAAGATATTTATCAATAAAGAATAAAGATGTGTATCAGTAAATAATAAGGACATATGTATCGACATATAATAAATACACGTGTACCAATAAATGAGAATGCCATGTATATCCATAAATAATAAAGACTTGTGTAACAATATATGATAAACACATGTTTAGCATTAAAGATATGTGTATCAATAAAGAATAATATATGTGTATCAGTACAGAATAAAGGTATGTGTATCAATAAATAGTAAAGATATTTGTATCAGTAAATAATAAAGATATGTATTAGTAAATACAAAAAAGCATGTATATTAATATATAATATATACGTTTGTAGCAATAAAGATACGTGTATCAATAAAAAGTAATGGCATGTGTATCAATGAATAATAAAGATATGGGTATCAATAAATAATAAAGATATATATTAGTAAATACTAAAAGGATGTATGTATATTAATAGATAAAAAAGATATGTATATTAATACATAATAAAGACATCAATATCAATATAAATGATAAAGATATAGTATATTATCTTGTTGATTAGTTAATCAGCGTTGCCTTCTCTATTTGGCAGATGCAGTTGGTCGGCGTAATTAAATGTGGGTACAGAAGCCTTAGGGCATTGATTGCACTCATCGCTCACGGAGACGGTATGGCTGGAAGCCAAAGAAATCAGCATTTTTTGTCAGGTAAGGCTCCCCCTGCCTTGTGCTTATTTTCATGTTAATTATCTTTTATTCCGTTTGTTTTAGAATTTAGTATGGAACCTTTAGTAATACTTCGTTGTTTGTGTTTCTTCTACCTAGGGAGTTTTTCTTTTTTCATCAGTGCATCTATACCAGGTAAGGATTAATTTGTACTGTGTAAAGGAACAAGTGCCATATTATCATACGTTAATTATGCCATTACATACATACTTATCATATATATATATATATATATATATCTATATATATATATAATATTATATATATATATATATATATATGTGTGTGTGTGTGTGTGTGTGTATGTGTGTGTGTGTGTGTGTGTGTGTATACGCGCGCGTGTGAAAGAGATAATCGTTGTCTTTCACATGTCATTAATTAACAACCAGAATGTGGAAACAAATACATTTATCTTTTAAAGTAGGTTCTTTTTCTCTTAGCAAGAGAATCCTCAATGACTTTTTTTTTTTTTTTTTTTTTTTTTTTGAAGAGCAATCAGAAATGGGGCACGTGGCAGATTAAGGCAGAAGTGACTTTGAACTTAGATTTTTTTTTTTTTTTTACGATCTCTTTTCAAGGTGCTCTTTAATAAGGAGAAAAATGTTAAGTAAAATAATGCAAATGTCTAGTTTCTTTTGTTCTCCGCGACTAATTTTGATATAAAGCAACGAGTTTTTTTTTTATTAAATTACTCGACGAACCAGAATGAGCAGATTTGTTTGAAAAGAATTTATTTTTGATTATTTCGAAAATGGTATCATGATCCCAAAATTTGCGTCGACTACCGGTTAACCGGAAGTTGGCCAGGAACACTTTCAAGTCGCGCTCACAGACTTGTCAATCATTCCACACGACTCGAATTAACGCAGTAATACTGCAGTTACTTCCAAGAACCATTCCACATCTCATAGGGAAAGTCAGAAGTTATCCTTAATTAAGGGTGTTAGTGCCGTCACTGCTCTTCACGCGGTGCACTGAAGGCAATAATTAGGGTTTTTTGCAGCATTCCTTCGCCCGCTAGCTGCACCCCCTCTCATTCCTTCTACTCTACCTCCATTCATAGTCTCTGTCATCTTACTTTCCTCCACCTTCTGGTAGCTAGTTTTCCCTGTGTTACACCTTTTCAAAGCGTTTTAATTTCAATTTCAATTTCAATACTGAATGGCCTCATAGGTCCCAGCGCTTGGTCTTTGACATAAATTTCATATTCCATTCCATTCCTTAGTTGAGAGACAATTAATCAACGTAAAATGATTCCCCAAATGAAATTTTATAGATGAGAACGCCGAATTGCAGGGTTGTCGGATCTGTGGAACTGTTGATACCAATATTTCTTCTTCGGTGAAGGACCCTGGTTGGACCGATCCCAACATAAGCGGTCTTCAACCACTTTGGAACCATAATATCCAAGAATGTAGAGACCCCAACTTATGCGTATCGTATTTCGATACAGTAGTGCATCATTTTCCCCAGATGTTACTTAGCTTATTGTTTAGGTTAATGGTGTTCCTGTTGTTGAATATCAACCTCAAAGGCACTTGTGTGTGGGTGATTTTTTTTTATTTTACTTCTTAAACATGTGCGGCAATATTTCCTCATGCACGTGGGTACTGAGACGATATAAAACATTTCGAAAGAATGGGAATTCCATGCGTGGTATTTTTGTTGCTAGGATGCGTTGCATGATTCATCAAATACATTAATATTATATATATATATATATATATATATATATATATATATATATATGTGTGTGTGTGTATATATATTAATGTATTTGATGAACTTACATATGCATGCATAAACACATACATCCATCCATACATACAATACAATAATACATATCACGCACACACGCGCACACATATACACATTATATATATATATATATATATATATATATATATATATATATATATATATATATTTAAAACAAGGCGAGATTATTTAATAAGAGATCTCTAACTCTTAATATGTATTATATATATTGAAGGGAAGAAAATTTCCCATTGAATACCATCCTATTGATACTCCTCACCTAAAGGAAACCCTGATCGTACTACC
>NC_087218.1:37933203-37949684 GCF_015104395.2 Macrobrachium nipponense | reverse complement strand
ATTCAGCAATTGTGAGTCTCGGGAAATAGTGATTTTCTTATAGAATGTATTCCGCTTCTTTTTTTACAGTCAGGGTTAGAAGGTGCATAAATTTTCGTAGATATCGGTAATATGCTTCACCACCCTGTGCTGCTCGTCGTATACTATAGTTGTAGAGTTATACACTTTCTGGTCAAGTCCCTTGGAGTGCCGAAGCGGAGAGTTGTAGCATGTAGAAAGCATTATCCAAGAATATAGAGGATGTGCATCTCAAGTGACAACAATTAGGTGTTCGAATCTTAGGCACAACGTATTTTTCTATCTTTGTTGGTAAGCCTGTTTTCCTTTGGTAAAATCATGTAGGTCGCGCTTATGATCCACTTGGCTATATGGCCGCCAAGTGAGAAGACAGTTTAGCGAAAATTACTGTTAAAAAACCCCATTGGCTTTTCCGAATCCCCTTTTTCCACCCATCTTGTTCTCTTTTTTTTCTCTTCAAATATGCAGACCATTATTTCTCATTTTTTCCTTATCGTTCCTTTCTACCTCTTTGCTCTAGTCCCCATGTTGATGGGAAACCAGATAATTCATTATCACTCAGTTTTTTTGTGATTTCCCTCTACCTCGCCTTTGGGTTACTCATTACCTGGTGATTCTCAAGGAAGGAACCTCCTCGTTCGTTTTAATTTTCCTCAGTTTCGATTAACAAAACTATTCATGTTTCACTTTTAAGTTCGCATTTTAAACTTCAACAAGAGGTATATATTAGATCACTCACACTTACAATCACTCAGGCGTGCATACTGTCATGCACACTGTTTAATGCATAAGAAAAGTATTATAAAAACAAGAGCAATTGGAATCCTTTATAGGCAATAGCAACACCTTCATTCAAAAAGTCTGAAATGTCTAGGGAGAAAGTTTCTCATATATATATATATATATATATATATATATATATATATATATATATATATATATATATATATATATATATATAAAGTTTCTCAGATATATATATATATATATATATATATATATATATATATACATATATACATATATTTTTTTTTCCTTAACTGGGAACAGCTTCACCCGACACGGACAGATGTTCAAGTTTGCCAAACAGTATGATTGTTATTCTGAGAATGATACAATAACAGTCCTCTCGGTGTAGTTAAGGAACATTCGGAAACTATGGTAACGCTATCAAGCCTTATGTATTACGGCAAACGGGAAATGAGTTTTGATGATAGCTCCCTGGATTTTTGAAATGTCTTTGGTATTTGATTAATTCATCTTGATGATACTTGCAGATGCACATAGATTGGTTGAACGACAAGCAATTTGTGTAAAACTTTTTTTAAATAACTCTCTCTCTCTCTCTCTCTCTCTCTCTCTCTCTCTCTCTCTCTCTCTCTCTCTCTCTCTCTCACAGTAAGTATCATGCAGCCTTCAGTGCTTGCTTCTAGCAGCCTGTAAAGCTTGTTACATAAAATTTGAATTTTTATACAAGATGCATATCATATGTAAGAATGGTTTAGTTGTTTTTTCCGAAAAAAAATTACATTCTTTAGCGCTGTATGAAAAAATGAAATCCCATGCAGAGAACACTTACAATATTAGTTGCTTTATATGGCTTTATTATTATTATTCTCATATCTGTGTTCGTTCATTTTATTTCAAACAGAGACACTGTTTTTCTCTTGGTATCATAAAATGCAGCAGCCTTCTTGGCCAGTTTTAAGTGGCTGAAAGTCTCCCGCCGGGATAGAGTTTCAATGTTCACTTTGCGACAACTTTTATGGTGGCTGTAAAGCGCAGAAGAAGAATTCTGTGCGTTTTCCATTTGCATTTCTGCATTTCCTCGCAGTATTACTTTTCCTTTCATATTTTTCGTTTATGCTCCTCCGGTGAGGTTTTTCCCGGTAAAGTGACACTATGAAAGCACGCAAGTCCAATTTCATGAAGGAAAATAATTGTTATCCTATTCAGGTTTTTTCGCCTCTCTCCCCGTAAATTTATTCTTCACGCCGAAGGTTCATTCCATGCCTTACTTCGTCGAGTAATGGAAATCGTTTAAGGTAGTTCCATTTTCTTCTGTCATTTTTGCATGCGCTGAGGTCATTTTTCTGAATAAACTACTTCTATACATGCAAAAAGGACAGAAGAAAATAGAGCTACTTATGTATGAATACACTCACTGAGCATGATTTGTTTCCCTTGCGTATGTGCGGTTTATTTACGATTCCTATAAAATGGGGTGAAAAAAAATCATGCTCATCCAGTTCGTGAACCCTCTATGAAATCAACGAGAAAGCGTAGTGTCAGTGTTGCGAAGATTGCGAAGAACATTTGTTGAGCTGTAATTATCAGTGAAAAATTCCAGTAAACGATTTAAAATATCCCGTTTTCTGTCAGATTCCGTTATATCTAAAATGCTGCTCTGGAAAGGCAATATTTTACATTTATAAATTGTATTTATTTTTCTACATAAAAAAAAACATTTATCCTTTGGGCATAGAAAAGAATGCTTTATTTATTTTTTCCAGGTGGATTTGTTTGTGTTTTGTAAATAGTGTTTATTCATTTTCTTCCTTATTTCTCCTTTATGTAGTGTCTTAGAAGGGGTTAAATAATCTCAATAAAATTACTGTACATGGAGGAACTATATCCTCACGCTTACCAATGAGGGAGAGGCAGGGCGCGATTTGGAATGGCTGGTCGCACAAGGGCCGTTGAGGGTTATGTTGTGAGGCGTAGTGGGCATCTCGTTGTTGTTGAAGATTAAGCTGGTGTTATGCCAGCACGGGCTCTTGCTCATAGAGCAGCCATTAGTATGGCTATCTCGTAGGCGTCTTGCTTAGCCAAGGTGCTGGGCCTGAAGAGTCTCAACTTGTTATGGACAGCAGGGCCCAGAGATACCTGAGGGCGGTACGGGGCGTTTATATCCCCATCTTCAGCAGCCATCTTGGACGTTTTCCGATTGTCGGTAGGCATTGTCCTATCTTCCAAGGAGACTTTCTTAATCCTCAGGAAGTGCTGGAAGAAGACAGTATTTTGACAGAATCTCGTGTCTTCATTGTCTACAAACACAAGGAGGGCGTCGCAAGGGAGAGAAATGTTGGGATAAATAGAGTTACGAGGTGCGAAAGGGAAGGGTCAGGTCAGATCTTGAATGACCCACTAGTCGGTCGAAAGGGGTCGGCCGTCGGAGCAGAGGTGTTAAGGCATTTGTAACGCAACCCTAAGGAAATTGACACAAAAGAATGGGGAGGGGGGTGGGGGTGTGAACATTGAATCTGTCCCCCTTTCCCATGAGGCATGAGGACCTAATGACAGCTCGAGGTCGTTAAAGGAGATTGTACGAATTAGACAGGGACTCTAACAACATAGTCTTAAGCGACTCTCAGCTCAGAGAGAATTCTGAAGGAGTGTTCTAATGCCGTCCCATAGTATTCGCTGTGACTTGGGAAAGAAATTTTGAAAGATGGAAGGGCCGCGAACTATATGACAAGTGAGATGAATCCAAACAGATTTATTGTGACTATGCTGATTTACGGTGACAGTAAGCTGTTTTTCCTATTGCTGGCGAGATTCTGGGAGTGTTTATGATTTATTTGACAGCGAGACGAATTTGCGCTCATTTTCCCTGGCACTATTGTGCCGCTGCTATCTGAAGGAAAGAACAGCTCGATCCACCACCAGCAATGACCTCTGAATTAGTGATGAGTTCTCTTACCACCTGGCTGTCAACAAATGCGGCAGTTAACGAACCACTTATCATTTATAATTACCCTTTGGTATTTTTCCCAAAGTAGAGTGAATTGCAGTAGTGATAATAGAAGGTGACGTTCACCTTAGGATTTCTATGCGATTCTTTTGTCGGAGATGCTACCATCCCCTTTTCCAGCCTCAACTAAAGTTTATGGGACTTTTATACCAACTGCGTCCTGACAGCTAGCTAGAAAGAAAGTTCCTTCACGTTGTTGATCGATCGAATAGCGACAAAGTAAGGGATAGATAAGTATCAAGTGATAAAAAGTGGCTGCTTTTTCCGGAAGCGTTTTAGATAATTTCATTAATTTCATCATCAAATATACTATATACCTCAATCTAATCATCTGTTAGTTTGCCAGTTCGTTGAAATTAAGTCGTTTTATTGCCTTCCATCCATCATTTTTCCAAGTTTTTCATTGAACGTATTTTCTTAATTTAGATGCTATGCTAGACAAACAAAAAGAGACAAAAACATGACATTATTTGAGAGCAGTTTTATGTTCCTGATAAAGGGGGTGCTGATCGTGGTATTTACGACCCTACTTCGTAACATTCCAAGCGTTATTGAATCTTGTATCAAACATTATTGGTCGGCTGCTAAAGGAAATGGGACATAAGAATTCCGGATCAGGTCATAAGCATTTATTTATATGTATTACTATGATTCTTTTGAACTTTTAAACACGCAGTCTTCCGAATAGTCTGATCAATTTTATGAGGAAGTATGTAGATATTCTCTTTCTAAAGAGAAGCTATTCATTTTCAGCTAGAATTGGATGTTATTATTGCGACATCAGCATGTTCTCACACGCGCAGCGCAAGTGACTACAATGCGGTGTAATTCATCATCATTAATAGCGGAGTGAACAGTATAATATTTTGCGGAATATGGTTTCATATAACTTTGGGTATTTAGACTTTCTACATTTTTGTAAATAAATTGAAAAGTAAAGTACAGGTAGTGGTACAATTTAGAATTGTTGGAAAATGATATATCTCTTCTGTGATTTTCCAAGACTTCCAGCTTGCAATGGAAGAGAAGCCGTATATAAATAACATTTCCTGTTACGGCTTTTCAACCTGCGTACGAAGCTCTGACTAATGCTTCACATGAAACCTTCCTTCAAAATATGATGTATTTTCCGGGGAATTTTGCATGATTTATGCAAGGCACGGTCCTGCTTTTTTTTTTTTTTCTTCTTAAGATGCCGGCAAAATCTGCTTCTAGATGATGGATGAAAATGTCCATGTCTTATATTTCTTGTGTTAAATGGATTTTACCTTTTACAGAAAATATTTCCTTCAATTTAAATTTTTTCCGAGTCTGAGAGCCTCTTGAGTCTTTTAACACTCTCTCTCTCTCTCTCTCTCTCTCTCTTCTCTCTCTCTCTCTCTCTCTCGGGATGGGGTAAGTTGATGGGTTACTACTCATGAGATTCAGGGTCTCTGTAACACGGTTTTTTTGGACTTTGCTACTTGTTTTCAAAGCATCGGATGTAGCTGAAAGTTGACATATGTATAATTTTACAACCACACACAAATTTTTTCAGCATTATCAATAACCTAAACCCGAATAGTTTTAATTTTTATAGAGTAAAAATGATCTAGCCGAACGCCATGGCCAATGACTTACGAGCCAAGAGTCGAAAAACATTTATTACGTAAGCAAGGTAAACAAACACCTCTTGACTAAATGTTTGCCACCGCCCATCCACCAGACAGACTCCATTGGCTCTGAAACCCAAAGACTTATGAATGGCGGAACGATACATAGATGTGTGGGTGGGTATCAGTGCTAGCGTAGTAATACTACTGTAGCAGTATTGCCGCAACAGTATAGCAATATATACATGAATTAAACGTTTAGGCCAACTGCTGGGATCCTTGAGGATCATTTAGCACTTCTTACAACTACTCGAGAAATTAGTTTTTATAGCCAGAAGTTAAATTTTCTAATCCAACAATGCCCATGGTAGCCTTCAGTGTTATCCTTAATTATAACGAGGCGAAAGTGGGTGGAGCCCTCATGAAGTCATCATTCTGACGATAATTATTGGTGAAGGTTAAAGCCAATATACGGTACCGGCTATTTTTTTTCAGTAAATAGGTAGATAGCCAATAAATAAAAATGCTTGACATTGGATATAGCAGTTATCAAATCAAAGCTTGTCTACTATGTTTTTGATAATTACCAACTATTCCCTACATCTCATCTGATTGTGACCTATAAAGTAGACTGTAATTTCTTTGGAAACTTATTTTGGGAGTTAGACTAATAATCGAATGTTTTTGTATTTATTAACATATTTTGTTGTTTGTTCATTATGACCATTATCAGTGGAGAGGGTTCCAGAGTTCATAAAGGTGTACTGCTTTGCTTGTATTTAAATTTGTATGTCATTGTTGCCAGAGGTTTAGCCTTCGTTACGTATAGCCAATCATCCATCCAGAAAGAGGGAAGAAATGCTGTCATAAGTTACGTAACGAGTGCGTTCGAAACCTTTTCTCTGAGTAAGTTGGCCCGTCTTCAAAAAGGTCACTTTACATTATAAGTACCAAATTTATTCAACCTACGTAGTGCAGAATACACTCAAAATTTATGTGTTGGATATATATGTATTCTGAATAAGCGTTATATTTATGAAATGCATAGATAAAAAGTTATTGCGAAAAAACCGTGTTACAGAGGCCCTGAATCTCATAGTAGGTGTTCCTCCAATATACGCACAGAGTTATGTAGAAGGAATACTGTTTATCTTGGTGGAACATGATTCTCATATTTCACGGAGGTTTTGTGATAGGATTCAGAATAAATGCATTCTCTTCATCACTGACCTAGCCCAATAGGTAGCATAGTAATGATAATAGCAGTGTTTGCAGGTGTTCAGCGAATCAAAGTTTAAACCTGACTAATTTAAATCGCCGTATTATTTGATGGATGGTATCCGCTTTACACATATCTTAGATTTCGTTATATCTAGTTTTCCATAAGGGGCTAATGCCGTCATCCCTTCAGCACCTAGCTGTAACCCCTTTCATTCATTTTACTGTATCTCCATTCATATTCTCTCCTCCATCTTGCTATCCACCCTCTAATAACGCTTGTTTCACAGTGCAACTGTGAGGTTTTCCTCCTGTTACACACCTTTCAAACCCTTCTACTCTGTTTTCCTATTTACATTAAACGAAAACCAGACAAGAAATAATGGATGGAAACTAGAACTGAGGAGATACCACACATCCCACTGTGGGAACGTCTTTACATACAAGTTATGTGGCACGTGGAATAAACTGCCACCAGGAGACGTAAACAGCAACAGTGTAGAAGAGTTTAAAAGAAAGCAAGACAAAATCATTAGGACACTGTGAATGCACAGTAAAAGCTGCTCCTACAGATAAGTGAGCACACGATGTCTCCTCGGATGGACTAACAAGTCTTTGAGACATCCTAATCCTTGTAACTCCTTGTAACGCCTTTCAGCGCTGAATGACCTCGTAGGTCCCAGTGCTTGTCATTTGGCCTAAATTCCATATTCCATTCCGTTATTTCTAGTTTGTCAGTAAAATACTTCTACTATGTACAATTCCTCAGTTGGACATATGTTAGTTTGGAAGTCGTCGTAATCTACAATTAACTCTATATTGCTTGGTTTTTAGGTTCAGATTAAACTTGCTTCGTTCCAGTCGGAAGTTAAAGTGAAAAATGGGCCTTACATGGACCTCACCATCAGAAGACGATCATTCGCTGACGCCATTTTCCTTTCTTAATGGGAGATTACAGTCCCTGTGACCTTGTAAAGCTGTGAACTTGGGTCTGATTTTTGGCATTCGTTATTTTCTTTTCCTTCTTTCATGCTTGAGTATCTCTTTCTGTTTTTCACGTAAAGGTAATACGAAATGAAAAAGCTCCCATGTTCAGTGAGTTGCTATGCTATCGGTAGATTCGCCGATATTTTCTGAACGGCTTTTACCTTTAGGGAAAGAAATTCTTCCAGGATTCTAGTAGATCCCAGAAATACGTATAATGGAGCTTTCATCAGATGTACAGAGCCATTATGCGCGAGATGCAGGCACATCAATTTTTCTTCTGTTTTAGGCATATTAAGGTGAGAGTTGAAAAATATGAGGACGTTCATTTTTGTATTGCCGTAGGCAATCCATCTTTGTCCTTTTCAGAGAGAAAATGGTGAGGTGGGGCTTTTGAAGAGAATGGCTTCATTTCTTTCAGATATTTACCTGACAAGATTCTTTATATAGAAGTGTTCTCAGAAACACTGCAGTAATTTTTCTCATTTGTGACCTATGCTTTATCGATGTTGCTTGAAATAAGTTGCCCTTTAGATAGCGTGGCAAGTTTGAGTGAGGGTTCTGAACTCCTACCTCTGGTTGTTGGGATTTCTTTGTGAAACATTGCCGATTGTATGATTATATTTATTTATTTTCTATTTATTTTAGAGATTTTGTGCAAGAATGAATGTGTGGACATACGAGTAGTTTTCGTCTTGCATATAAAAGCTCGGATATCGAACAGTGTTTTTAAATAATTACTTTATTTTTGGCATGACAGGCAAGAGAGACGGACAAACAATGAACATGAAATATAGTGTGTGTTAAGCTGGGGTGATTAGTTTGAAGAAATTATGACGCAAATGTTTTATATTTACATGGGAGTTATAAATTATTAAGAGAAAAAATTTTATAGAGCAAAGCCATGGATTTGTTTAATTCCAGTGTAAATGCAAGCCTTTAATCAAACGTATTAGTACATTACAAAAATGATATATTTTAAGACGTTATTAATAGTCTTCTGCATAACAAGCTAATGTTCCAATAACCGATCTGCCATTCAGATATTTTTTTTATTTCTTGAGTTACCAATTTGTGTTCCGATTCCTACGTATTTGCTTATTCATTAACTTTATTTATTATGTAATTTTACCCTTTTCTTACATTCTTAGATGTTAATGGTTTCTATATTTTTAATTCACTAATTGGTATCTTTATTCATAGTTTCAATTAGTGATTCTTATAAGGTTACCTGTTCTACAATTATTACATTTTTTAAAATATATATTTCGTTATTTCACCATGGAATATTAATTATATCTCACGTGTGTATGTTTTTAGAGTTCATATTTCCTAAACGCTTTTTAAAATAATAATAATAATAATAATAATAATAATAATAATAATAATAATAATAATAATAATAATAATAATAATAATAATAATAATAATAATAATGATAATAATAATAATATAACCAGTGGAAATTGTACCCATATCATAGGAACACTAGGCACTATCCCAAGATCCCTGAAAAGAAATCTGGAAAAACTAGAGGCTGAAGTAGCTCCAGGACTCATGAAGAAGAGTGTGATCCTTGAAACGGCGCACATAGTAAGAAAAGTGGTGGACTCCTAAGGAGCAGGATGCAACTCGGAACCCCACACTATAAATACCACCCAGTCGAATGGAAGACTGTGATAGACCCCCCCCCAAAAAAAAAACCCCCCCCCAAAAAAAAAAAAAAAAACAAAAAAAAAAAAAAAAACAATAATAATAATAATAATAATAATAATAATAATAATAATAATAATAATAATAATAATAATAAATGGCGCCGTGGCGAGAGTGGTTAGGTCGCAATGGACTGATTAAGCAACATTGGGGGCTTTGGTCAGTCATTGGATGGGTGACCGCTCTCCTCGGCGTTGATTCCTTGGGAAACGGATCTTTATCATAATTTCCTCAGTCTACTCAGCTGTAAATGAGTACCTATCCTGATGGGGTACGGTCCAGCTATGGGTTAAATAGCAAAACTCAGCAACTGATGTTAAGAAATGAAGGAATAAACGACAACGACGTAAATGGAACCTCTGGTAAAGAGAGCTTCGTCCGGCAGCCAGGTATTCAACACCCAATTGAAGGGGAAGACGGTCAGGTACTTGGAGGTCGTCATCCAGCAACTGACCACCACAATGACAGTAACCAACAGCCTGAGATTGGAGCTACAGAAGCAAACCAAAGGAGAAATGGACAGAGAAGAAAAAATAAGAATATGCAGATGCTACATCAGAAGCAAACCGACGGACGGAGAGTGGATATAGAAGAAGGTTCGGTCAACATCTGGAATGAGAGAAATAACACCCCCCAAACAGAGCAGAGGCTGGCAGACCAAGTAAGGAACATAAAGAAAAAGAACTGGCTCTCCCCAACAGAAAGAGAAGAACTGGAAAGGGAAATATCACACGACAACCAATTACACGAAGACGAACTGAGAGACGATGCCACAGAAGACGACAGGGATGATGAGGTATCAAACAACGACACACGAAGAAACACCGACGAAGTAACAAAGAGAGGAAGGAATGGGTAGAAAAGATTAGACAATGGATGGAGCCAGATACAGAGAGAACAATGATCCCCACCATGAAAGCCTACAACACCAAGAAATTAAGGAGAAAACAAGTGAGGTCAATGACATAATGGGCAATGAATACACACCACCAGTATCACAGAAACAAATAACTTGGCATGTGCAGGAGCAGGATTAGTAGCAGAACTGATGGGGATTCGAACACCAAAACCACCAGCACAACCAACCCAACAGAAACCAAAACATCAACCGCCTTGGAAAAGGCGCCTGGAAAAGCAAATCATGGTGATGAGATCTGACTTGAGTAAACTGAAAGAGATGGCAGAAAAAAGGCTAAGAAGCAAGAAAACAGAGAGGAACAACGAGAAATACAAAGTACAAGAGAGGGGATAAACAACACAGAAGATGTAAAACAAAGGCTTAAGGCCAAAGTGCATAAGATCCAACGGTACATGACAGGAATAAGGGATACCAACATTATAAACTATTCGGAACCAACCAGAAAAGACTATACAGCCAACTAAGAGGGGAAGACAACCACCAAGAAATTCCTGAAGCCGAACCAAGTAAGAGACTCTGGGAAAACATATGGAGCAATCCGGTATCACACAACAAACATGCAAAATGGCACCAGGAAGTCAAGGAAGAAAAAGAAAACGGGAGAATAAAACAAGATTCACAAGAGATCACGGCAGACACAGTCAGACACCAACTAAAGAAAAATGCCAAACTGGAAAGCCCCAGGTCCGATGAAGTCCATGGATACTGGCTCAAAAACTTCAAGCCCTCAACCACGAATAGCAGAACAACTCAGCATTGTATCTCAAATCACCATGCACCCAAATGGATGACCACAGGAAGAACATCCTTGGTACTGAAAGACAAGAGTAAGGGAAATATAGCCAGTAACTACAGGCCTATCACCTGCCTACCAATAATGTGGAAATTACTAACAGGTATCATCAGTGAAAGGCTATACAATTACCTAGATGAGACAAACACCATCCCCCACCAACAGAAAGGCTGCAGAAGGAAGTGTAGGGGCACAAAAGACCAGCTCCTGATAGACAAAATGGCAGTGAAGAACAGTAGGAGAAGGAAAACCAACCTAAGCTTGGCATGGATGAACTATAAGAAAGCCTTCGACATGATACCACACACATGGCTAATTGAATGCCTGAAAATATATGGGGCAGAGGAAAACACCATCAGCTTCCTCAAAAAATATAATGCACAACTGGAATACAATACTTACAAACTCTGGAATAAGACTAGCAGAGGTTAATATCAGGAGAGGGATCTTCCAGGGCGACTCACTGTCCCCACTACTCTTCGTAGTAGCCATGATTCCCATGACAAAAGTACTACAGAAGATGGATGCCGGGTACCAACTCAAGAAAAGAGGCAACAGAATCAACCATCTGATGTTCATGGACGACATCAAGCTGTATGGTAAGAGCATCAAGGAAATAGGTACCCTAATCCAGACTGTAAGGATTGTATCTGGGGACATCAGGATGGAGTTTGGAATAGAAAAAGGCAAAGTAAAGAGAACTGAAGGGATAAAGCTACCAGATGGGAGCAACATCAAACCCATAGATGAGACAGGATACAAATACCTGGGAATAATGGAAGGAGGGGATATAAAACACCAAGAGATGAAGGACACGATCAGGAAAGAATATATGCAGAGACTCAAGGCGATACTCAAGTCAAAACTCAACGCGGGAAATATGATAAAAGCCATAAACACATGGGCAGTGCCAGTAATCAGATACAGCGCAGGAATAGTGGAATGGACGAAGGCAGAACTCCGCAGCATAGATCAGAAAACCAGGAACATATGCAATACACAAAGCACTACACCCAAGAGCAAATACGGACAGACTATACATAACACGAAAGGAAGGAGGGAGAGGACTACTAAGTATAGAGGACTGCGTCAACATCGAGAACAGAGCACTGGGGCAATATCTGAAAACCAGTGAAGACGAGTGGCTAAAGAGTGCATGGGAAGAAGGACTAATAAAATTAGACGAAGACTCACAAATATACTGAGACAGGAGAATGACAGACAGGACAGAGGACTGGCACAACAAACCAATGCACGGACAATACATGAGACAGACTAAAGAACTAGCCAGCGATGACACATGGCAATGGCTACAGAGGGGAGAGCTAAAGAAGGAAACTGAAGGAATGATAACAGCGGCACAAGATCAGGCCCTAAAAAACAGATATGTTCAAAGAACGATAGACGGAAATAACATCTTTCCCTTTCCCATATAGGAAGTAGGAAGGGCAATACGAAAAATGAAACCATAAACCTCATAGCAAGCGAATGCCCGGCACTTGCACAGAACCAGTACAAAAAGAGGCATGATTCAGTGGCAAAAGCCCTCCACTGGAGCCTGTGCAACAAACATCAGCTACCTTGCAGTAATAAGTGGTACGAGCACCAACCTGAGGGAGTGATAGAAAACGATCAGGCAAAGATCCTCTGGGACTATGATATCAGAACGGATAGGGTGATATGTGCAAATAGACCAGACGTGACGTTGATTGACAAAGTCAATACCATGGGACACCAGAGTTGAAGAGAAAGAGAGGGAAAAAATGGATAAGTATCAAGATCTGAAAATAGAAATAAGAAGGATATGGGATATGCCAGTGGAAATCGTACCCATAATCATAGGAGCACTAGGGACGATCCCAAGATCCCTGAAAAGGAATCTAGAAAAACTAGAGGCTGAAGTAGCTCCAGGACTCATGCAGAAGAGTGTGATCCTAGAAATGGCGCACATAGTAAGAAAAGTGATGGACTTCTAAGGAGGCAGGATGCAACCCGGAACCCCACACTATAAATACCACCCAGTCGAATTGGAGGACTGTGATAGAGCAAAAAAAAAAAAAAAAATAAAATAAAATAATAATAATAATAATAATAAGCAGAAAATTAAATTTTTCTACAAGGGCACCTTCCATCGGCAATATAAAGAAGACGAGCGAGCCCTACGGGAAATAATCAGGAATCACGTTTCCCCGACCGACAGCAACAAGCAGATCAACTTGATCATATTTTATACAAGTAAAAAAACATGCAGTCTTATTATGAAAAATAACCCCGCACCGTTGCAGGATCCCTTGAAGAGGACGAACGTCATTTACAGATACACGTGCCCAATCCGAGGATGCCTCGGAACTTACATCGGGATGACGTCAATGCGCCTCTCCAAGAGGATCTCCTGTCACGCGCAAGAAGGGGCAGTATTTAATCATGCAAGGACTGCACATAATAAAAGAATCCGCCGCAGCGACATCGTCGGTAACTTCGAGGTTATCGACCAAGCACCCGATCTACGTCGTTTGCGAATCTTAGAAGCGCTGCACATCGGGAGGGAGAAGCCCAGTTTGAACGTCACACAGGAGACCTTCCTCCTCCCCACCGACGTCAGGAGAGCAGCAGACACCGCCCCACAACGACCATCGCACCAGAGGGATCCTGAGGATGATAGAAGCGTTAGCTCTCATCCTGTAGGACGTCCCTAGAACCCAATGAGGGTGATCGCAGCTCAAGCTCTCGTCCTGAGGACGACCTGGTAGCACGCCCTTCGAGGGGACCTCCACCATCACCAATAAGGATGAGGCTCCGCCCACGAAGAGGACAGCCAACCAGCAACGGGCCCCCTGATGACATCGCTCGTGACGTCACAGGTATTGCCCAATGAAAAGTGAGGTACCTGTTTCTTCAAGCCACCCGAATGCAATAAATAGCACGAATACATCTGATACAGACCATTGCACTCAGCGATCCCGTCCCGAAGATGGCCAAACGAGGTGGCCGAAACATGTAGACGCCTTTTAAAACCAGTAACGAAGAAATAACAAGAAATACCGGATAGACCCCTGACGACTACGGCCTGTTCCCGACCTACGAAACGCACCTGTATACCTGTTGACGACCCCAGCCTGCTTTTGATAACACCAGCCCCCCCGAAATTACCGTTGACGACCTACAGCACGATGAACATTAGACAGCTGCTTTATAATACCAGCGTGCCAGAAAGGCAAATCATTAGGAGAATTGAAAGAATATTGTACAAAATCAATTCTGTGAATTCTGCCATTATTTTTAATAAAATAAGCTATTTTATTACATGCGTCAAAATTAGAGTAACTTCCCTTAGTATACGATTGTAATTCTTCAATTTACAAACGTCTAGATTAACAGTCGAGCAATCCTCTTATGTCTAATATGATGCCGCTCTAAGCCATATTTGTTTTCTGTTTTAAGGTAAACTTTCTGATAGACAGAATATATATTATTAATATTATTTTCTTTTACATGTCATAATTATATACAGTGTCGTTGCTTGAAATAATATAGCAAAGGGAAAAGTATTATTTAGATCTGCATCTCCATTTTAGAATTTAATTTGCTCCATTACTTTCTTGTAACTTTTAATTACTTATAAAGCACACCACTTTTCCTGTTGTTCTTTAACGGTAAAGTATGGAATTGTCTGTCAAATGGATTAATTTCTTTTACCGTTTCTGGTTCAGATCATTAGAATAGATCGGGCAGTTAGCGTCGGTAAACTTACGTTCCTCGTTATTTAATCCTAGAATTTCTGTCGTAAACTGAGCGCCTCGGTGGCGTGGTCGGTTTGGTCTTGGCCTTCCACCTCAGTGGCCGCGAGTTTGATTCTCGGGCATTCCATTGAGGGGTCAGAGATGTGTATTTCTGGTGATAGAAGTTCACACTCAACGTGGTTCGGAAGTCACGTAAAGCCGTTGCTCCCGTCGCTGAATAACCACTGTTTCCATGCAACGTAAAAACACCATACAAACAAACAAACTATCGTATACTAACTAATTACTGTAAATCCGACGCCTGTAATAGAATCTTTTATTATTATTATTATCTTTATTATTATTTGGAAATCGTTTAGAAAATATGAACTCTACAAACATACACTCGTAAGATATAATTAATATTTCACGATGAAATAATCCTTGAGTTCATTAGCCTCGTCTGACAACTTGAATGAATATAATCATTTTGAGCGACTACAGAAATCTTACCTATAAAAGACTTCATTGTTGGGGTGGGGGCGGGGGGAGATTTTTTACAAACCTTAAGTCGGAAGTCTTGCAAAAACTGAGAATGTATTATCGACACCTTGAAGCTTCTCCCGGTGGAAACGAAACTGGAATTAGACGCGAAGATGAAAGTCGGCAGCAGAAGAATCAGTCCTCGCTTGGAAATGCATGGAGGTTTCTTCCAGAATACTTTTTTCTTCTTTTTTTCGAAGTGAACGGTGGAGGAAAAGAGAGAGTGATTTTGCGAAGGTGATGTGTTGTGTGTCTCCGAGATGCATTTATTGAAGTCTGCAAATTCTTTTGTGCTTTCCACGTTCACTTCCTCCCAGCTGCGGATTACCTGCTGACAATGATTGTAGACTTGTCAGTTTTATTTTTACTTTTCGTTGAGCCGTTTGGTATTATGTCACTGTAAATCTGAAGTATGCAACACACATATTATATATCATTATTTTAGTGAATAATAGTAACTTTTTATGTGAAAAAAAGTACGCTAGCCAAGAGGTCATTCATGGTTCCAATAGAATAAGTTTGACGCAGACTTCTCTAATTTCATTTCTTGAATATTCTTTGTTTTTCTTTCCTTGTGCATTATTGAAATGGAAACAGATAGACGACTTGGTGTGCTCGTCTTCATTTTTAATCTTCATGTTTATTTGATTAATTTTAATTGGCAGTAACGCTGGATTTGAAAGGGAAAAAGGTTGCGTCTCCCTTCTCAGTTTTACCTTTCTGTGAAAGAAAACTATTGAGATGATCTTGTTAATCCGTCCGCACTGAGGCTAGAGGGCTGCAAATTGTTGAGTAGTTCATCCACCCTCCAGTCACCAAACATACCAAATTCCAGGCCTGTAGCCTAAGTAGTTTTTATTCTATTTAAGGTTAAAATTAGCCATAATCGTGCTTCAGCAACGATAGATGGCAGGCCACCACCGGCCCGTGGTTAAAGTTTCACGGGCCGCGGGTCGTACAGCACTACATCGAGACCGCCGAAAGATAGTTCTATTTTCGATGGCCTTGAATATACTCTGTACAGAAAACTCGATTGCGCAGAAGTTTTTTTTTACTTTTATTTTCGTTATTTTTTTAACTTTTTTTTTATTTTCGTTACTAATTTATCTTTTTTGGAACCCAACAGTTAATTTAGTTTGTCTTTGAACATTTGTTTTGGAGACAATCCTTTCGCCCCTCATCTTATTTTCTGGAGACTCATTAACTCTCTTACACGCTCTACACGCAT
>NC_087218.1:37923203-37930703 GCF_015104395.2 Macrobrachium nipponense | reverse complement strand
AGTTCGTCACAATCTGGAGGAGGAGCTGTAAGTTCACTGTAAATGACCAGATTTTGTTTCCTGTAACTATTGTTTACACCAGATTCATTGGAGTAAGACCACCTCTTTCTCACATTCTTTGTGTGGTGTCCGCAAATTCTCTCTCTCTCTCTCTCTCTCTCTCTCTCTCTCTCTCATGCCTCTTGTGATCATCCATCGTTCGAGAGCGGATCCATCATTTTCCTTCGCTTATAAAGGAGAGCGAGAGAGAGAGAGAGAGAGAGAGAGAGAGAGAGAGAGAGAGAGAGAAAACAGTTGTGCCCGCAACTTCACCTTCCCGGAGCACCTTGTCATTGTCGAGAATTGTGGCGCACTTCGTGACTTGTCTTTCATTTAATGAAGTTTTGGTTTCACCGATTAGTGCTTGTTAATTGGTGCGATTTTTCTCAACATTGACATCATCAACCTTTTTGCTTGAAGTGGAGTTTTCTTGAATCTGAAACTCTTCTGTGACAACTCTCTTTGAGTAACAAAGTATCCTTTCGTGAATACTTCTAAGTTCCTTTCCTTTCTAGTGCCTAGGACAGCTTACTGAAATTTCTTTCATGGTATAGGAGTAACTTGCGCTTTGAAAGTAGCACTTGTAGGTTGTGCAGTGACAGTAATATTCACCCGGTAACAGGTTAATCTCCTCAATAATAGATAAAAAAATGCGATGTAAATTTAATGACAAAAAGTACATATGTATATGTGTATCACAACAGTATTTTTCTTATTCAAACAAGATATAGTCATAATCAGGCAATGAAGACATCAGTTTAAAAATCACATGTTTTGTGTATTCAGTTATAAAATCACTTAAATTTTTTAGATTTCATGACTTCTGTAGTGTATCATTCAGAATAATCAACAAATGTAATCAAATATTTTTGTCAGATCCTTGTACCCCCTACCCCTCCAACACCCCCCCCCCCCCCCATCACCCAACTCCTCGTTACCGTCCAACGTATGCCACCCTATATCGGAAACAATAAAATCGTCACTCGATATTATGCATATGAGGGAGGACGCTAATTGCAGCTGTCAGTTCGTGGCGTCAAAATCGCTCGGAAAATGAGTTGCCATATCAAGGTAATTAGCTGCTTTTGGGAAGTACCTTTGTATTGATGATGGAAAGTAATCGAGAAATTACACATCCATGCTAGCGTAAACTCCGCTCAACTGTAGCGTTTATCAGAATGAAAGATAATATCGACCAGTAATTCAGGATACCGCTTATATAAGTCATTTCCCGATGTCGATATTTCGCGCAAAAGTAAACGTTATACAGGAAAGGAAATGAGTAGTGTTGGGAAATTCATCCTTATACTGATATTTGTATATCAGGGGACTACTAGTGCATTTTTTAGCTAAGTCAGTTGTTATGCTTAAGATTGATAAAAATCTTTATAGCTTTCCTGATAACAAGTAACTGTTATCAGTTTCTTTAACCAATATAGAAGATGGGTTAAGGAAGGATATATATACTAGGTCGTCATCCATATGACTATATATATTAGATTCACATCAACCGTGCATTTGCTGTCTATGCCAGTCCCTTGCGGCGCCCCTGATTGGTTGTTGATAAGACGTATCTCTCAGGAGAGGTGGAACATAGATCCTGGGCCTATGTGAACTCTCGAGAGAGACTGAGAGTTCCAGCCCTGTGATTGGCTTTATCAACAGCCAATCAGGAGCGTCGCAAGGGACTGGACTAGACATCAAATGAACAGTTGATGTGAATTTACTATAGCCCATGTTTGTGTTTGTTTAGGGCAGGAGTTCTTAATCTTTTGATGACTCCAGACACCCCAGTGAATGGCCCAATATGGCAGTATAACTTAATATACTTAGTTTAATATATACTTTAGGTATGAATAGGTAGAAGAAAATCAAAAGTATTTATGGTTTTACGGTTATTTCATTTATTTACAAATTGTACCCATGTATACATTGATATATTAAAATCAAATATATACAATTATCCAGAGTTCAAGTCCCATACCGCCAAAGGGTATGGGTATCCCCTGTTCAGGACCCGTGATTTAGAAGGTTTAAGAAGCATTTCCCTGGCCTCGGGTGTGTTACTCTAGAAAGTGTTAGCCTTCCTGTTTTCAGTAAGTGCTGAAATGAGGTTGCTTGCCCCATGACTTTTGCACCCTTGCTGTAGACAACCACAGTCGGCTACCTACCAAGACCATAATTCAACTTTAAGAATAACGAAAAAGCAGTGGTTTTCTAACAGTACGTGTCCATGTCCACCTAACCATCCTCACCTATGATTTTAAACTCTGGTCTCATTGCAAATGTGCTTTATATGTATATACCTTCACGAAGTATATAAAACGTGATGCAATGTATAAATAAAGGTTTTTGCCACGAAGGGAAAATGAAAAGCGAGATAGCCAAGTACTTTCGGTCTAGTGCCTAAGTAAAGGGTCGCTCTAGACCGAAAGTACTTGGCTATCTCGCTTCTCATTTTTCCTTCGTGGCAAAGCCTTTATATGTATATATATATATATATATATATATATATATATATATATATATATATATATATATATATATATAATGTGTGTGTATGTATGTACGTATGTATACATACATATTTACCCATGTTTATGTTTGTTTATGATGTATATTAATAATTTTTAGGTTGCTTATAAACAATCCTTTGCCAGGTGATATGGAATTATTTGTGGAAAATTAATAAAAATATGACATTTGGTGGCTCACGATGTCAGTCGATAAATGTAATGATTTCCTGTTCATATGATATATCGGATGATTTTTCAAAGGTGGTGAGATTCTCACTCACTTTCTCGTTTATGTGTGTTTTATTTGTATGTTTATTATGTTATCCCTTTACTGAGGAAAAAATCTAAAAAGGTTTACAAGTAAAATAAATCCATGGTGCCATTCATGTGACTTAGAAACTAGAAAGTTTAAGTCTTAGAAATAAGGCTGCGGTGAAAATATTTAGAAACACTAATCATTGAACCAATGATTATTGCATATCAGTAATCATATGCTCATAATTGACAAATTCCCGGTGATGTATCAGCAATTGCAACATATCACACAACTATATTTTGTCCTTTGTGTCGAAGATTAATTAATTAACGCTGGGAATTACATCTGCGACCTATTTGCTTGTTGCTAATTACAGGAACGCAATAAAAGAATTTCTCGGAGTTTTCCAGCATCCTGATCTTTCTGAGGTTGATTATTGTCATTAATCTCCTCTTATTTCATCTCTTTTTATATTCTATTCAGTTATTTCCCTCGTTACGATGACCTTAACTTTAAGCCCGGCGCACATTGAGACACAAGGCAGGGCAGAGCAAGGCAGACTCAGGGCATTGGCGTGGTGCGCACATTGAGAAGCAGTCTGTCGTCCTATGCACGTCCTGTGATCATGGCTGCCGCTTATGATTACCTGAGAAACCTCAGTATTATTATTATTATTATTATTATATAATAATAATAATAATAATAATAATAATAATAATAATAATAATAATAATAATAATAATAATACCTTTATTCCACAATATTACAGTAGGAATTCTTACAATGTGCATTTGTAAGGAAAGAGATCACTGTGTAGGAGTAAGTACGTACATGGCCAAGAGGAATACCCATAGTGCATTTGGTTTAACATCTGAGTTGAGTGATGCAAGATTCAAGAATTATTTCAGATGAAGCAGAGAACAATTTGATGAGGTGTATAACATGATGCAAAGTGACACATCATCTGAAGGTTGCAACGCCCAAAAACCAATCGGGAGTAGAGAAAAACTGGCTGTTTTTTTAAATCAGTTTTATTTTCCTTCATGTCTGTCTTTCTGCAATATAGGAATGGAGGAAAAAATCCATTGATGAACGATTCCCTTTTCTTTTGACCCGCAATACTGCCACCATAATGTCATTATAATGATAATCGTACAAAGGAAAAACAACAGGGAAAACAGTGTTGATAAGCACTCAGGTCTTTCCGAGAGATTCATCAGATATTAACAAAATCATCGGATATGATTATGACTTTCACATCATATAATAATTTGGTGGAAAATCAGGGGATGTGTCCTGATACTGTTCTGAAAGCACAGGGAGATACTGTGATATGTCAGTAGTAGACGCATCAGTAGGTGTACATACACGAGGATGAGTGGGAGGAATAGATTTGGGGATCAGGAGACATGCCGAGCAAGGTTTCTTCAGCATCTGGAACTATGCGAAATACATCCCGTTTTATCTTGTGCTGTAAGGCTGGTGGCATTTTTGCCGTCGATGTGAACATGGTCATGAAAAATGATAAAGGGGATTTCTTTCTTCCTGTCTAAATTTTTCATCAATTTTTTTCTTATCAAGTGCTCTCTGTTTAGCTCTCTCTACATGATTTTTTAAGATCGATTCCTTGAGCAGAGCAGTAACATCATTCTGATTTTTCTTTACTTCTCTTGTATGAGCTGTAGGGTCAACAATACTCTCACCAACATCATTTAATTCATCGTCGAGACCGGGATTTTAACGTGAAGCAGTGATGAGTTCTGGGTTCCCTTCTTCGACCGAACTACTATCATCATCAAATGTCTGTACGCTCTCGTTGTCAGTCAGAGAATGATATCAAGTTATTTCCTGCGCCGCATGTGCGCAGAAAACAGCGTTTCAAACACTGCGTGACGCAGGCCGAAGCAGGTCTGCCCCTTCGCTGTGCTGTCCTGCTCGATAATGTGCGCGCTTCCATTTAAAATAGTGAAATGCAGTTTTCTGCCTTGCTCTGTGCTGCGTTGCCTGTGTCGCCTGCGTCTCAATGTGCGCCCGGCCTAAGTTAAATGGAAGTATATGCGATACACATGTGAAAAAAACCAGGGCAGAAACTCATGCAGTATTATTCAAACTAATTATTCCCTAGGCCTACTCTCAGTGGAAAATAGTTTATAATTAAGGTTTTTTTGCGAAAGGGGACTGGAATCCAGACCATAGCAATTGTACGAGCCGTCAGGTACCGCAATAGGTGCATTTGTAGGTTCGTTAACTGAAGGTTTCAAGTTATGCTTCATCCAAGGAAATTCAAATCACCAATAAATCGGAAGGGTCTTAATATGACGTCGTAGTAATCAAATGCACGCGTGATATGTTTATCATACGCAGTGAACATACTAGACTACTATGTGAAGTTGAATCTAATGTTTGTCTGCATGGTGTTTTTACGTTGATGGAACCAGTGGTTATTCAGCAACGGGACCAACGGCTTTACGTGACTTCCGAACCACGTCGAGAGTGAACTTCTATCACCAGAGATACAATCTCTCTCACCGCAATAGAATGCCCGAGAATCGAACTCGGGGCCACCGAGGTAGCAGACCACCGAGGCGCTAATCTAATGTTACATGTGAAGAAGCATACAAGAAACCGACCTCATCCAAAATTATCTGTTATTAGATCAGCAAAAACTGAGTAATGTTTCCTTGCCGTTTAGGAATATCTTTTGAGGTGAAGTTAAAAAAAATAGAGACTTGACAAATGTCATGGGAAAGTGTAATTAGAAGTTACCAGAAAGTTCTAGAAATTGCCAGATTAGGCCACCTAGTAATGTGCAATAATATGCCAGTTTGGGATTTGTCACACATGGACTTATGATCGACACTTCTTCCAACACTTCTGGTTCATCATCATCTTAAATTTAATAATATATTTTCATTTGATTTATTAATTTGTTAATTTATTAAATGATCTCTTATTTCTGTATTTTCCATTACCTCCTGCTACTTCTTTATTACTAACACCATATTATTTGGAAGATTGAATTTCAAGTCAGTGGCCCTTGCGTGATTGTTCCATATGAATAGGGTTTATCTTCTGAATAACAACAATAATAATACATTTGGAACGTCCGTAATTTTCCTAAAGATACTATTTCTATCTCTACTCTGTTATCTGACTCCTAAAATTCTTCTTAACGCTTTATTTTTAAGCTGATGAAATCTTTTAGATATGCAGTTATTCCAGTTTCATGTGTACATATCTGGATAACCTTTTTTAGGCTTTCATTAAATTCCAACCTATGATATTTCTTCATCGTATATTATTCCTCAATTTCCTAAAGGCTCAGTCTCATTAATATATTCTCCATCTAGTTTCGCTTCATCCCTTTTTGAACCCTCTCCTCATGATTCCTTTTTTTTTTTCGTCCTGTTATTTTCATGCTGATACCTCTCTCTCTAGATATATGATGAATTCTATTTAGTAAGTTTTAAAAATCCTTTGATGTTGTGTTGATTGAAATCGCATCACATGTGTATTCTAAATCTGTCAAGTTGTTATCGTTACTCTAATCGACACCTCCTCCATCTCCAACAACTTTTTTCTTTCATTTATATATATATATAATATATATATATATATATATATATATATATATATATATATATATAGATATATATGTTATGTATGTATGTATGTAATGAGGATATGATCATCATTATTCATTTGGTAAACGTGTAACTCCGAGCGTCAGGCAAACACACAAATCTCTCTCTCTCTCTCTCTCTCTAAGCAACCAGCGGCTCGCGACTTTTCTTCCTCTCTCTCTCTCTCTCTCTCTCTCTCTCTCTCTCATCTCTCTCTCTCTCACCAAGCGACCACTCTCTCTCTCTCTCTCTCTCTACTTCTTTCTCTCCACTCTAACAGGTAATCAAAATGAGAGAGTTGCATTATAAAAATACATTTATTTAATAACAATAACTTAATTCCGATAAAACCCCAAAACCCCATATTAAAATGTCTAAAAAGTATTTGTCACACCTAATGTCTATTCTTCCATCGGGACTCCATCTCGGTCCCCCCCATGGTTCCGCTAGAACTGTCTGTTTCAAAGACACAGAAACACCTCGTAAGTACACATAAAAGTTTAACAACAAAGATCAAAGATTGAATATTCCCATAAAATGTTAAATAGGCAACAAGCCACTCTTTGGCTAAAACTGTATAAGACTCACCGAAGCAGCCGGAATATTTCAAGCACAAATTATAAAGAAACTTTCGCTGAGCTTCCACGGCATCCTGCGTTTCTCTCAATATATATATATATATATATATATTATATATATATATTAATATATATATATATATGTATGTATGTATTATGTTATGTATGTATGTATGTATGTATGTATGTATGTATGTATGTATGTATGTATATATATCATATATATGATGACATGTGAATACCATTACATGTTCCAATGCTGACTTTCGTGTATGCAATTCCATACTAATACACTTTCGGTTTTCTATTGGCATTCAGGTACAATGTGAAATATAAAGGTTTTGTGTTCCCATAACAGACACCTACTATGTCATCAGTTGAGCATTGAACCTGTATTTACCACGTGTTGAAATCAAAAGTTTTTATCATTTCAAGTTCACCACATTCAGTCTCTCTCTCTCTCTCTCTCTTCTCTCTCTCTCTCTTGT
>NC_087218.1:37903602-37922703 GCF_015104395.2 Macrobrachium nipponense | reverse complement strand
ACAAGAGAGAGAGAGAAAGAGAGAGAGAGGGGAGAGAGAAAGAGAGAGAGAGAGAATGAATGTGGTGGAACTTGATATGATAAAAACTTTTGCTTTCAACACGTGGTACTTCAGGTTTAATGCTCAACTGATGACGTAGTAGGTGTCTGTTATGGGAACACAAAACCTTTATTTATTCACATTTTTCGAATAAGTTTTTTTTTTCTTCAAACAAATTCACATTGGTACTGAAAATGAATTGGTTCTGGTGGCATTCATGAGTTTGAAAAAAGAAAGGAGAGCATGAATCTAGCAACTTAAGCACAAAAAGTATTCAGAACTGGAAGGCAAGCATTCTCTTCGCAAAAGAAGTTGTATAGAAAAACAAGGCGTGATCCCGCTCTTCGAGAAAGAATCTGAATAAAAAAACAAGGCGTGGTCCGATCTCCAGCTTACTCTGGATGCATGCAAGATTTTCCCCTCATTCATAAGTTGTAAACAATATATTTCTAACTTTTAACTTAAATCAAAGTCTGTTAAAATCTATGGTCAAACAGAGCCTTGTTTCACCAACAAAAATTAAAATGAATATGCTATATTTTATCAAAAACAATTTTTCTTTAATGTTTAACATTCACATTATTTATTTTTTCCATTTTCATTCGATTAATAAATCATAAATAACCTATCCGAAAAATCCTGTATCTTTAACTCAACGTGAAACACCCTTTTCAGACCTTTTTAGACTCTTCCATAGACCTTTCCTCCCAAGATCCTTGTTGCACAAGTGGTTAACGTGCTTGCCTACCGATTCGGAAGTCGCGAGTTCGATTTCCTGCTCTGCCAACGTGGAACCAGAGGAATGTATTTCTGGTAATTAGAAATTAATTTCTCGATATAATGTGGTTTGGATCCCACAATAAGCTATAGGTCCCGTTGCTAGGTAACCAATTGATTCCTAGGCATATTAAAATACCTAATCCTTCGGGCCAGCCCTAGGAAAGCTGTTAATCAGCTCAGTGGTCTGGTTAAACTAAGATAGACTTAACCACTCCCCAAAACAAGAACAACAACAATAACAACAAAGTAGGTTGTAGACGTACTCCCCGAGCAAGCGAAAAGAAGTATTTATCTTTATACCACCAAAACTTTTCTCCTCGAAGGGGTGACTCTAAAGGGTTTTAACGTGTCACCCCACTAAGGTTTTTGGAAAGATGTTGTTAGTCCCTGTCCTTCTCTATTCTCGATGTCAATCACTACAGTCGACTAACCATCAGGTACGCAAATTTCCTGGTTAGGTCAACAGGGTCACAGTGATTATTTACTCTGGAAATGGACCTAACTAAACCGTTCTAGAATATGAAATAAGGAAACAAATCCTGAAGACTGAGAGATGGAAGACATGGCAAAGGTAGTACATCTCAATAGGCTGGAGAAAGCGACTGATAAACAAGCTGGTTTTAGTAAGGGGCAGGAATTGCACAGATCAAATATTTGTGATATAGTGTGCTTTTGTGGATTTTGAGAAGGCATTTGGCAGCGTCTACAGACCAATATTATGAAAGGTCACTATGTAAAGCTAGCAGAAATTATCCTTGAACGAAGCAAATGAAAAGATAATGTTAATGGAATCTTGCCGGGAGAATTTCCAGTAAATAGTGGGATGTTACAGGGAATATTATGTCACCTTTACTGCGCCCCCTTCGCCCCCGCCCCCCCATTGATTATAAAATGAAAGAAAAAAGTTGTTGGAGATAACAACTTGACAGACTTAAAATACACAGGTGATGCGGTTTCAATCAACACAACATCGAAGGATTTTTAAAACTTATTAAATAGAATTCATCATATATCTAGAGATAGGTCTCAGCATGAAAATAACAGGATGAAAAAAAAAAGGAATCATGAGGAGAGTGTTCAAAAAGGGATGGAGCGAAACTGGATGGAGAATACATTAATGAGACTGAGCCTTTCAGAAATTCAGGAATAATATACGATGAAGAAATATCATAAGTTGGAATTTAATGAAAGCCTAAAAAAAGTTATCCAGATATGTACACATGAAACTGGAATAACTGCATATCTAAAAGATTTCATCAGTTTAAAAATAAAGCGTTAAGAAGAATTTTAAGAGTCGGATAACAGAGTAGAGATAGAAATAGTATCTTAAGGAAAATTAAGGACGTTCCAAATGTATTATAACTGTTGTTATTCAGAAGATAAACCCTATTCATATGGCACAATCACGCAAGGGCCACTGACTTGAAATTCAATCTTCCAAAGAATATGGTGTTCGTAATAAAGAAGTAACAGGAGGTTATGGAAAATACAGAAAGAAGAGATCATTTAATGAATTAACAAATTAATAAATAAAATGAAAATATATAATTAAATTTAAGATGATGATGAACCAAAAGTGTTGGAAGAAGTGTCGATCTTAAAAGTCCACGTGTGACAAATCCCAAACTGGCATATTATAGCACATTAATAGGTGGCCTAATCTGGCAATTTCTAGAACTTTCTGGTAACTTCTAATTAGACTTTCCCATGACATTTGTCAAGTCTCTATTTTTTTTTAACTTCACCTCAAAAGATATTCCTAAACGGCAAGGAAACATTACTCAGTTTTTGCTGATCTAATAACATAATTTTGGATGAGGTCGGTTTCTTGTATGCTTCTTCACATGTAACATTAGATTAGCGCCTCGGTGGCATGGTCGGTTTGGTCGTGGTCTGCTACCTCGGTGGCCCCGAGTTCGATTCTCGGGCATTCTATTGCGGTGTGAGAGATTTGTATCTCTGGTGATAGAAGTTCACTCTCGACGTGGTTCGGAAGTCACGTAAAGCCGTTGGTCCCGTTGCTGAATAACCACTGGTTCCATGCAACGTAAAAACACCATACAGACAAACAAACATTAGATTCAACTTCACATAGTAGTCTAGTATGTTCACACTGCGTATGATAAACATATCACGCGTGCAATTTGATTACTACGACGTCATTAAGAACCCTTCCGATTTATTGGTGCTTTGAATTTCCTTGGATGAAGCATAACTTAAAACCTTCAGTTATCGAACTTACAAATGCACCTATTGCGGTACCTGACGGCTCATACAATTTGCTATGGTCTGGATTCCAGTTCCCTTTCGCAAAAAACCTTAATTATAAACTATTTTCCACTGAGAGTAGGCCTAGGGAATAATTAGCTTGAATAATACTGCATGAGTTTCTGCCCTGGCTTTTCTCACATGTGTATCGCATATACTTCCATTTAACTTAGGCCGGGCGCACATTGAGACGCAGGCGACACAGACAACGCAGCACAGAGCAGGGCAGAAACTGCATTTCACTATTTTAAATGGAAGCGCGCACATTATCAAGCAGGACAGCACAGCGCAGGGGCAGACCTGCTTCGGCCTGCGTCACGCAGTGTTTGAAACGCAGTTTTCTGCGCACATGCGGCGCAGGAAGTAACTCGCTCAGTAATCCACATGATATCATTCTCTGACTGACAACGAGAGCGTACAGACATTTGATGATGATAGTAGTTCGGTCGAAGAAGGGAACCTAGAACTCATCACTGCTTCACGTTAAAATCCCGGACTCGACGATGAATTAAATGATGGTGGTGAGAGTATTGTTGACCCTACAGCTCATGCAAGAGAAGTAAAGAAAAATCAGAATGATGTTACTGCTCTGCTCAAGGAATCGATCTTAAAAAATCATGAAGAGAGAGTTAAACAGAGAGCACTTGATAGGAAAAAAATTGATGAAAAATTTAGACAGGAAGAAAGAAATCCCCTTTATCATTTTTCATGACCATGTACACATCGACGGCAAAAATGCAACCAGCCTTAAAGCACAAGATAAAACGGGATGTTTTTCGCATAGTTTCAGATGCTGAAGAAACCTTGCTCGGCATGTCTCCTGATCCCCAAATCTATTCCTCCCACTCATCCTATGTCCTACTCCTCGTGCATGTACACCTACTGGTGCGTCTAATACTGACATATCACAGTCTCTCCCTGTGCTTTCAGAACAGTATCAGGACACATCCCATGATTTTCCACCAAATTATTATATGATGTGAAAGTATTAATCATGTCCGATGATTTTGTTAATATCTGATGAATCTCTCGGAAAGACCTGAGTGCTTATCAACACTGTTTTCCCTGTTATTTTTCCTTTGGACGATTATCATTATAATGACATTATGGTGCAGTATTGCAGGTCAAAAGAAAAGGGAATCGTTCATCAATGGATTTTTTCCTCCATTCCTATATTGCAGAAAGACAGACATGAAGGAAAATAAAACTGATTTAAAAAAAAAATAGCCAGCTTTTCTCTACTCCCGATTGGTTTTTGGGCGTTGCAACCTTCAGATGATATGTCACTTTGCATCATGTTATGCACCTCATCAAATTGTTCTCTGCTTAATCTGAAATAATTCTTGAATCTTGCATCACTCAACTCAGATGTTAAACCAAATGCACTATGGGTATTCCTCTTGGCCATATACTTACTCCTACAGAGTGATCTCTTTCCCTTACTAAAGCACATTGTAAGAATACCTACTGTAATATTATGGAATAAAGGTGTTATTATTATTATTATTATTAAAGATGATGGCAGCATCAGTGGAATTGATTTTATATATGGTCCTTTCAATTCTTCTTATTATTCTCTTTTCATCTGGGACTGATAGTTTGCTAATAGCTGGCCGATGTTCTATCTTGGTTAAAGAAATGTTTTCTAAAAAATACTAATTTATTGTTATGATAACAAAAGTGGTTAACAAGTCTTAGTAATGGAATTCCAACGTTTCCAACCGTATCATCGGTTCATCTTCAAGGAAAGGTGAGCGTGGACTGATTGGAATGGGGTCGTTCGGCAGTATTTATTGTCTCCCAGGTGCTCTGTCTGATGGGCGCTGTGGTTTTTCACATTGGCTGAACAGAGGATTAAGTCCCTGAGTCAAGCCGTCTTGCAGAGTTTGGAAGCTCGCGCTGCTCTTCGCGTGCGGACGCTGGAGACTGGGAGCGTAGTATTGGGCAGGGGCACCTGATTGGTCCGTTCGATCGGCTCTATGGTGCCGGCGGGCGGCGCCCTACGTGCCACTGTCTGGAAGGAGTGCCGTCTCTTGAGTGGTGTTGAGGCTGTTCTCTCCTTCCCGATGTGTAGGGCCTCTAAGAGGCGGAGGCGACGGTGGTCTGCCGCCTTATCGATGATACCAATATTAGGAATAATGTCCTTCCGAGTTATCCTTGTATTGTGGATGTTTTTTTGCATGATTATGGATGGCGCCTTCCTGAGCGTGGCAGGATATCCTCTTGGAAAATCGCATCGTTGTCATACCGATGTAGCGCCGGGGCATTCCCGGACGAGGGCATTTGTATTGGTAGACAACGTTAGTTTTCTTGAGAGGGTCCTGCATCACGGGGGCTGGGTTGTTTTCATAATCAAGCCACTAGTCTTCTTGCTTTTATAGTAAATGATCAAGTTCACTTTTTTCGCAGGGTCAGTGGGGGAGACGTTCCTTTCGATGATGTTACGAAGGGCTCGCTCGTCCTCTTTGTATTTCTTGTGAAATACTCCCTTGTAAAAGAAAAGAGTGACGTCTTCAAGTGCGGCGGGGGCGAGGCCTGCCTGCTGGTATACCACTTATCGATGTTTCTGCGAATCGGCTTTTTCGATGTCCCGGTTGGAATACACTTAAACGTGGGGCCAATAGGAATATTGAGACTGTCAATGCAGCTTCCAATGCCCTTCACTTGCTGCCGATCGTTGGAGACTACGACCTTGGCTATATATACGGGAATGTTAAAACCCATAAACCAGGGAACCCGTTACGCCCCATTATTAGCCAAATTCCCGCTCCTACATACCAGCTTGCGAAGAAATTGAATGCTATTTGACCCCTTACGTTCCAGATGACCACAGTTTGAAGTCCTCTGCCGGGTTTATAGAAGCCCTGAAAACGACACCCCCCGGAGGAGTTATTGCATCGATGGACGTGGAGTCCCTCTTCACGAACGTCCCGTGGATGAAACAATCCAGATAATTCTGGATCGTGTATACAGAGACGACTCCACGCCCCCATTAAACATCCCTGAGCATGCCCTCCAAAAACTCCTTGAAATATGCACAAAAAAGGCCCCTTTTTCCACCCACAGAGGCATATGTACACACAAAAAAGACGGTGTAGCGATCGGTTTCTCCCCTCGGAGTACTTTTCGCGAACTTCTACATGGGTGCTGTGGAGCGTCGGGTATTCGCCACCATCGAGAAACCGTCTATGTACGTCCGATATATTGACGACACGTTCAATCAGTGCCAACACGGTGGAAGAAATAGAGCGCCTGCGACAAGCCTTCCACGACCACAGCAGACTCAACTTCACCATCGAGCATTGCCGTGACCGTCGCCTCCCCTTCCTTGACGTCCTCGTCGGGCAACAAGGAGAACGCTTCGTAAACACAAGTGTATACGAAACCCACGAACCTGGGCATGTGCCTGAATGGCGAGAGCGAGTGTCCAGAGAGATACAAACGCACTGCAATCAGCGCCTCATCAAGAGAGCTCTCTCACACTGCTCTTCGTGGAAGGACACGCACACTGAATTAGAACGTGTTGCCCAAGTTCTGATTTAACAATGGGTATTCCAACCGGGACATCGAAAAAGCCCATTCGCAGAAACATCGATAAGTGGTACAGCAGAAGCTCGCCCCGCCGCACTTGAAGACGTCACTCTCTTTACAAGGAGTATTTCACAACGAAATACAAAGAGGACGAGCGAGCCCTTCGTAACATCATCGAAAGGAACGTCTCCCCACTGACCCTGCGAAAAAGTGAAATTGATCATTTACTATAAAAGCAAGAAGACTAGTAGGCTTGATTATGAAAAACAACCAGCCCACCCCCGTGATGCAGGACCCTATCAAGAAAACTAACGTTGTCTACCAATACAAATGTCCTGTCCGGGAATGCCCCGGCGCCTACATCGGTATGACAACGATGCGATTTTCCAAGAGGATATCCTGCCACGCTCAGGAAGGCGCGCCACCATAATCATGAAAAAAACATCCACAATACAAGGATAACTCGGAAGGACATTATTCCTAATATTGGTATCATCGATAAGGCGGCAGACCACCGTCGCCTCCGCCTCTTAGAGGCCCTACACATCGGGAAGGAGAGAACCAGCCTCAACACCACTCAAGAGACGGCACTCCTTCCGACAGTGGCAAGTAGGGCGCCGCCCGCCGGCAACCATAGAGCCGATCGAACGGACCAGGTTCAAGGTGCCCCTGCCAATACTACGCTCCCAGTCTCCAGCGTCCGCACGCGAAAAGCAGCGCGAGCTTCCACCTCTGCAAGACGGCTTGGACTCAGGGACTTAATCCTCTGTTCAGCCAATGAAAACAGCGCCCATCAGACAGAGCACCGGGGAGGGACAATAAATACGCCGAATGACCCCATTCCAAGCAGTGTGCTGCTCGGCCTCCTAGCAGTAACATCTCTTCTGAGGACCTTCTCTGGCGAACGTGAGCGATAGCGAGCGATAGCCGCCATCCCAGTCGACGATAGCGGCGAGATTTCCAGCGATTTCGGCGGAACTTTCGGCGATTGCGACGACACGAGAACCGGAATTATACTTCTGAGAGTGCTCTCTCACATTTTATAAGGAAAATTCATATGACATCTTTCTCTCTCAAATAATTTTCCATTACTAACAGTCTCTCCTGCCTAAAATTCGGTAGCCGTTGGGGTCTGAAAACTCCGATTGAAGCAGGGTCAAAGGGACAAAAACTTTCTACTCTCGCAATCCTTATTTGCAAGTAGCACAGGAACGATAGGCTGGTGTCTCCCATAAACCAGGTTTAGGCCCTTCAGGCAAAAATAAAAAATATAACAACACACATACACATACATTCTCTCTCTCTCTCTCTCTCTCTCTCTCTCTCTCTCTCTCTCTCTCTCTCTCTCTCTCTCTCTCTCTCCCCTCACAGATAGACGAAGACGAATGCAGCCATGGACCAAGTAACCCAGCCCACACCCACCACTGCAGAAGCACCTGAGAACCGGAAACGGACAACGTCTTCTTCTTCCTCTTTTTCAGATGCCCCTGAAGCAGTTAGACCTCAGCTAGACTCCTCCACCTCCTCCGAAGAAGAATCCACCACAGCCACTCAAGAGGGACAAGGAAAACCCCCTGCCATGGACACAGATGATGGATTCCAGCTTGTCACCAGGAACAAACGCAAACAAGGACCACCAGCAGCACCTTCACCCTCACATGGAAAATACTTGATAACTCCTCCAACAGGAACCAGTGCATATGAATTCGTTAAGGACCTCGAAAAGAAGGGTAAGTTGTTCAAGGTAAGACCCACCACCAGGGGAGAACTGTTTGCAATACCCTCAGACCTGAATACAAAATGATATATGAAGAATATCCTGCCAGCTTTAAATTCCTCAATCCTGACGACAAACCCTGCAGATTTATATTATGCCATTACCCTCTGCAATTTGAAACCAAGGTTATTCTGGAAAATCCCAGGGTAATCAAAGCAGAGAGATGCCATACAAAAGGACCCAACCCCCAGCCAACCCGCAAAGTCCTAGTAGAATGGAAAGGAACTCAGCCTAAGTCACTGAACCTTGGCATGTGGGGCTCCTTCCCACCATGGATTTCACACCAGAACCTCTGAGGTGCTTTAACTGTCAGAGGTACGGACACCATAGCAGTGCCTGCACCGCCAAAGCCATTTGTGGGGTGGGGGATGTAGTGGGGAGACATCCACAAAACTCTGCACAGACAAATTTAAGAATGGACAAGAAACAAATGCCAGATGCCCCGCATGCAAGGGGAACCACCATGCGTGGAACAGAAAATGCCCGATAAGGCTACAGAAGATAGACACTCTTAAAGGAATCACACCTCGGAGCCTCCCTGGACACACACACACACAGACCAGACAACACACAACAGCAGCTCCACACCGCAGCAGGGATCAAAGTCCTTTGCTGCTGCTGTTAGGGGGTCGCAACAAGCCCCCAAAAACACACAGACACACCCCCAGCATAAGACACAGTCCTATGCTGCTGCAGCTGGAGGGCCTAGACCCAACAGGACTCAAAGTCAGCCTCAACTCAGAAAAAGGAACACAAAACACTCCCCAAACACCACACCCAGACCAACACACACCAACGAAACAAATAACAAACACTAGAAGGAAAATCAGCTTTTCAGAATCGGCCAAGCCGACCAACACATACATCCTAACCTCTCCTGTTCCCGAAAACCCGACAAATCCTCCTCACTCCAAATCCTAAAACTAGCTCCACTGTTCCTGGCTCCCCAAAGCCATATAAACCCAGTCTCCCCTCCTCCTCCCACCCCACAAAGCACAGGTTTGAAGTTCGCCCAGAACTAAAACAAGACAAATATATCGCACAGACTCAAGACCTCACAAATCTACTGCGCAAATGCTATTCAAGTTTGCAGAACTAACAGGATCAAACTTCTCAGAGGAAATAGCCAAAGAAGTCGTTGACAAGTGCATAAGGACGTCCAGAGGACTCTTTGCATCACCATGCCTACACTAATAAACAACAACAGTGGCAAATGGCACTACAAATACACCCGGGTGTCAGTTTCATTCCAAGTAATAGTACCAGGTACATCTCCAGTGCCAGGGCAAACCTCAGAGTTGGTAGTCAAGGCACATCAAGTGCAAATCACGAACTAGGAAACAACAACACAAATGACTGCAGAGACACAGACACAATAAAAGTCCTCCAGTGGGAACATACTAAGTGCAAACAATAAATACGCATTCTTGCAAGCACACACACAAACAATAACTAACGACATCATAATGTTACAGAAACACTTGTAAGGGAAAATGCCAAATTTCATTTAAAGGGTACAAAGTGTACAAAACACCATACACAGACACTAAAAGAGGACTAATCACCCTAGTTAAAAACACAATCCCCCTCAAAGAAGGTAGACAACATCCCTTGCGGAGATGATGTAGAATCACTCAGCGTAAAACTCACACTTGCAACACAACACTGACGGTACACAACATATACAGGGCTCGGGACAACACATTCGAAGGGGAAGCACTCTTCAGTGCAGCGACACAGGAAAACACAATAATTGGAGGAGACTTCAATGCACATCACCCAAGCCTGAACTCTACACAACAAACAAACACAACTGGAAGACATCTACACCAGTTATCATGTGAATTCCCAGAGGTGTGCCTATTAAACAGTGGAGAGCCAACTCACTAAAAGGAGGAAGACTAGATCTTACCTTCACAAACTCCGCCCGAAAGGAGCAAGCAACATGGAAGCTGCACGAGACCCTCACAAGCGACCACATAGCCATTGACATTGGCCTACGGCTCAAAAAGCTGCCCCCCATACCACCGCCACCAGAAAGATGGAACCCCAAGTTTGCAAACTGGGCTACATTTGAAGCCATAATGACGAGAGATGGGCGAGGAACTACCTTGAAAACCCTGCAAACGATATAGAACTCTTCTATGAAGAGTTCATCAGCAAACTCAGAGAGGCAGCAAACATGTCCATGCCAAAGATCAAACGATCCAAGATCGATCACAAAGATGCATGGTACTACTGTGAAAGGGTCAAAGAACTCAATGCCAGAGTAAAACAGAGTGCGGAAACTCTTCAGACGGGAACCATCTGAGGAGATGCACAGACTTCTCAGAGAGGTAATAGCCCATGCAACTGAAGAGACAAAAGAAATTAAAACAACAGGCATGGTGACTGGTGTGCAAACATCAGCAGACAAACTCCAGTAACCCAGATCTGGAGATTCCTTGCAAAAATTGCAGGGAAAGGAAGAACAGCGCAAAGCATCCACCCCAACCCACAAGAAGAAGCTGACAATATAGCCAGAAACTTTGCAGAAAGGACAAAATCCCACAACCTTCCCCAAACAACACGGGAAAAAATAAAGAAATTTCCCAGCAAGATGGAGGGAAATCAATACTGCCTGCAACAACACCTGATGACACAGACACACCCTTCACTATGCAAGAACTAAACAGTGCACTCAGCAAGGGGAAAAGAGACACAGCCCCATGGAGCAGATGCAATCACTTACAGCATGCTGAGACACATGGGAGACCCTGCCCCAAAACAGGTATATCTACTCCTGGTAAACAGGACATATGCAGAGCACACCAGGCCAAAGAAATGGCAACAGCAAGACACACAACCAATACCTAAGCCAAAAGAGGAAGGCGCATATAGGCCGATATCCCTCATCAGCTGCACTGAAAAGGTTGCAGAAAGAAGGAAGGTTCTGAACAGACTACTATGGAAAGCAGGGCCCCTACATCATGAGGCTCTATGCCTATTAGGGAAGGAGTAGGCACCCATGAGTGCCTTACAGATGTGCTAAGTGCCATAAATGGCAGAAATAAAATCCATAGTGGTCTTTCTTAGATCTAGAAAAGGCATATGAATTAGCCAATGCAGCAACCATCCTCTCCTCCCTAGTCAGAAAGAGGATCAAGGGCAACCTGCTTACATGGACAAAAGGATACATGCAAGACAGAGAAGCAAGAGTAGTGTTCAAGGCAGAATGTCAGAATACTACTCTCTTGAAAACGGCACTCCACAGGGGGCATTCTAAGCCCCTTCTTATTCAATGTCCTTATGGAAAATGTAGCCTGTCTCGAGCTACCACAAGGAGTAGAGGTCTTCATATATGCTGACGATGTTTGCATCGTCAGCTCTGGCCCTCAAAGACAGCTCCAAAGATGCAAGAAGCCTTGCAAAACTTGAGGACAAGCACACAACTGGACTCAAAATCAACAGAAATAAGACAAAAGCCATGGCAATAAAACATGATCAAAATCCACCCAACCTTCTACTGAAAGGAGACGTCATAGACTGGGTGGATAGATAGCACATATCTGGGAGTCTGCATTGCAGATTCACTATCTCCTGAGAAGCAAAATACAGCTCCTCCAAGCCAAAACAAAAATAGGGCTTAATGCCCTAAAGAAAATCACATCATTGCAAGAAGGTGCGACATACCATCTGCTCAGGAGGTTCTACATACAAACCATCAGAGCACAAGTAGAATACGCAGCACCAGTCCTGACAAACTCAGAAAGGATAACAGCAGAGGCTGGAAAGTCATCCAAAACAACGCAATGAGGACTTATACTTGGAGCCCCAATGTGGACAAGAATTTGTCTCTTGAGGGCAGAGACACAACTGCAGTCTATTCAAGCACAGGATAGGCCAAAGAAATATTGCCATTCTGTGCAACAAAACCATCAGAAACGACAGAAATGGACCACACAAAAAAAAACAAAATGCAAGCGTTGTATAAAACTTGCACGAAGAACTAGACCCGCCAAAAACCTATGCGGGCAGTATACTCCAGACACTGAGAAACTGGGTATGCAGGACACAGTGAAACACTAAACAAAGGATGTCCCACCTGAGGGATACCAAAAACCACCTCCCTGGGTCGAAGACCCAATCCGGTATAACTTCACAATACTACCGGCAAACAAAGCACTGTGCACAGCAGCACAAATGAAAACTGCAGCAGAAGAAGCAATCGGGAACACAGCAGCTGAAAACATATATTACACTGATGGCTCAGTTGACACAGAAGCTCCAGCAACTGCAGCAGCAGTGGCTGCCCAAGGACTTCAAAGGAAGCTGGAGGCTATCCAACAATGCCTCCATACTACAAGCGGAACTAATGGCAATCTTAAAAGCCTTAGAAAATTCCAATTTAAAAGGACACACAACAGTGCATATTGACTCCAAAGGAGCCAATACTCGCTATCAAAGCGACAAATCCAAAAGAAAATGTGACACTGATAACAGCCATTAAAATCATTGGCCAATTCACATCAAGCTGCTGGCAGGAGAGTCACACTAAAACGGATACCCAGCCATGTGGGAATCCAGGGAAATGATGAAGCTGACTTCCTTGCCAAAAGTGCCCTCAGCTGCAGTACAGTAAGCATAAAAGTGCAACCATCACCAACAACACCTAAAGGAAATGGCAAAAAGCTATGCCAAACTCCAAGAAGAGAGTGAAGTACGACGTCACTACCTACAAGAGTCAAGGACGTCCAAAGTGGTATGTGGATGTCACAAATCTAACGCCGCATGACATCACAAAACAAACCACTAGAAAACTCTCAGTCATCACACACAGATTAAGGCTAGGATACCTCTGCACCTGGCAAATGATAGGAAATGAGGGCAGGTTATGTCAGTACTGTGACCGAGAGGCAATCCCAGCCCTCGAACACTACCTACTAGACTGCCCAGAGACACAATCTTACAGATCAAACCTAACTGAAATAGAGCTGACACCGGCACAGATCACCAGACACATCTTAAATAAACATAGGGACATAGGGAATCTCCTAATGTCTCACCCACCTCCCAGGTAAAAGGATGAATCATACGGCATTTCTCCATAGACACATGGGAATCTCCTAGTGTCTTGTAAACAAAAAAAACAATGAAAGCCACACAAAGCACAAACCCTCTACTTCACTGGTTGCAATGGGAGTCATAAAACATCTTTGGGAAGCATATGTATAAGTGTGAGTATGCATGAACATGTTATATACTATAATACTGCTTAATGTTGGTTTGATATATAATTGCAATATTTTCAGATGCTACACACATGTATATATATTGCGCCTAAAATGTTTATAGGTAACGCCTTCTTTCCCTCAAACTAAAACTCGTTCCTTCCTTCCTACTCAGCACTCTTCAGCTAGGCTGAGTCTCACTGCTATAAAACTTTCTCTCCTATGATAGGGGCTACCGTTAAGGTTCAAAGGGTTGCAATCCTGCCTGTCACCCTATCTCCTTTCCAAAACTAACCGCCAAAGCACTGTTTTTTGTATCTTTACAGATATTCCAGTTACGGGCGCTCTAGGAGCAAGAGCCCGTGCCAGCACAAGGCTGGCTTAATCTCCAACAACAACAACCCATTCCAATCAGTCCACGCTCACCTTTCCTTGAAGATGAACCGATGATACGGTTGGAAACGTTGGAATTCCATTACTAAGACTTGTTAACCACTTTTGTTATCATAACAATAAATTAGTATTTTTTAGAAAACATTTCTTTAACCAAGATATGAACATCGGCCAGCTATTAGCAAATATCAGCCCTGATGAGAAGAGAATAATAAGAAGAATTGAAAAGACCATATATAAAATCAATTCCACTGATGCTGCCATCATCTTTAACAAAACATGTTTGAGAGAGGGTCTCCTACTTCATATATTATTATTATTATTATTATATTATTATATTATTATTATTATAATAATAATAATAATAATAATACTGAGGTTTTTCAGGTAATCATAAGCGGCAGCCATGATCACAGACCTGCATAGGACGACAGACTGCTTCTCAATGTGCGCGCCAAGCATATGCCCTTAGTCTGCCTTGCTCTGCCCTGCCCTGTGTCTCAATGTGCGCCGGGCTTAAAGTTAAGGTCATCGTAACGAGTAAAAATACGTGTGTGCTTGAGCGCGCACAAGCAGAGGGAAATAACTGAATAGATTATAAAAAGAGATGAAATAAGAGGAGATTAATGACAATAATCAACCTCAGAAAGATCAGGATGCTGGAAAACTCCGAGAAATTCTTTTATTGCGTTCCTGTAATAAAACAACAAGCAAAAAATAGGTCGCAGATGTAATTTCCCAGCGTTAATTAATTAATCTTCGATACAAAGGACAAATTATAGTTGTGTGATATGTTGCAATTGCTGATACATCACCGGGGAATTTTTCAATTATGAGCATATGATACTGAAATGCAATAATCATTGGTTCCATTATTACTGTTTCCAAATATTTTCACCGCAGCCTTATTTCTAAGACTTAAACTTTCTAGTTTCTAAGTCACATGAATGGCACCATGGATTTATTTACTTGTAAACCTTTTTTAGATTTTTTCCTCAGTAAAGGGATAACATAATAAACATAGAAATAAAACACACATAAACGAGAAAGTGAGTGAGGATCTCACCACCTTTGAAAAAATCACCCGATATATCATATGAACAAAGGAAGTCATTACATTTATCGACTGACATCGTGAGCCACCAAATGTCCTGTTTTTATTCATTTTCCACAAATAATTCCTTATCACCTGGCAAAGGATTGTTTATAAGCAACCTAAAAATTATTAATATACATCATAAACCAACATAAACATGGGTAAATATGTATGATATACACACACACACACACACACACATATATATATATATATATATATATATATATATATATATATATATATATATATATATATATATATATATATATATATATATATATATATATATATATAAAGGCTTTGCCACGAAGAAAAATGAAAAAGCGAGATAGCCAAGTACTTTCGGTCTAGAGCGACCCTTTACTCAGGCCACTAGACCGAAAGTACTTGGCTATCCGCTTTTCATTTTTCCTTCGTGCAAAAACATTTATTTATACATAGCATCACGTTTTATATACTTCGTGAAGGTATATACATATAAACCACTTTTGCAATGAGACCAGAGTTTAAAATCATAGGTGAGGATGGTTAGTGACATGGAGACGTACCGTTTGAAAAACTACTGCTTTTTCGTTATTCTTAAAAAAAAAAAAAAAAAAAAAAAAAGTTGGAATTATGGTCTTGGTAGGTAGCAGACTGTGGTTGTCTACAGCCTGGGTGCAAAAGTCATGGGGCAAGCAACCTCATTTCAGCACTTGCTGAAAAACAGGAAGGCTAACACTTTCTAGAATAACACATCCGAGGACGGGGGAAAGCTTCTTAAACCTTCTAAATCACGGGTCCTTAGCAGGGGATACCCATACCCTTGGCGGTATGGGACTTGATCCCTGGATATTTGTATATATTTGATTTTAATATATCAATGTATACATGGGTACAATTTGTAAATAAATAACCTTAAAACCATAAATACTTTTGATTTTCTTCTAGCTATTCATACCTAAAGTATATATTAAACTAAGTATATTAAGTTATACTGCCATATTGGGCACTTCACTGGGGTGTCTGGAGTCATCAAAAGGTTAAGAACTCCTGCCCTGAACAAACACAAACATGGGCTATAGTAGATTCACATCAACTGTGCATTTGATGTCTAGTCCAGTCCCTTGCGACGCTCCTGATTGACTGTTGATAAGCCAATCACAGGGCTGGAAACTCTCAGTCTCTCTCGAGAGTTCACACAGGCAGGATCTATGTTCCACCTCTCCCGAGAGATACGTCTTATCAACAACCAATCAGGAGCGCCGCAAGGGACTGGCATAGACAGCAAATGCACGGTTGATGTGAATCTAATATATATAGTTATATGGATGACGACCTATGTATATAATTTCCTTCCTTAACCCATCTTCTATGTTGGTTTAAACAAACTGATAACAGTTACTTGTTATCAGGAAAGCTATAAAGATTTTAATCAGTCTTAAGCATAACAACTGACTTAGCTAAATAATGCACTAGTGGTCCCCTGATATACAAAAATTAGTATATGGATGAATTTCCCAACACTACTCATTTCCTTTCCTGTATAACGTTTACTTTTGCGCGAAATATCGACATCGGGAAATGACTTATATAAGCGGTATCCTGAATTACTGGTCGATATTATCTTTCATTCTGATAAACGCTACAGTTGAGTGGAGTTTACGCTAGCATGGATGTGTAATTTCTCGATTACTTTTCATCATCAATACAAAGGTACTTCCCAAAAGCAGCTAATTACCTTGATATGGCCACTCATTTTCCGAGCGATTTTGACGCCACGAACGGACAGCTGCAATTAGCGTCCTTCCTCATATGCATAATATCGAGTGACGATTTTACTGTTTCCGATATAGGATGGCATACGTTGAACAGTAACGAGGAGTTGGGTGATGGGGGCCGGTTGGTTTGGAGGGCTAGGGGGTACAAGGATCTGACAAAAATATTTGATTACATTTCTTGATTATTCTGAATGATACAATACAGAAGTCATGAAATCTAAAAAATTTAAGTGATTTATAACTGAATCCACAAAAACATGTGATTTTTAAATTGATGTCTTCATTGCCTGATATGCTATATCTTGTTTGAATAAGAAAAAATACTGTTGTGATACACTATACATATGTACTTTTTGTCGCTAAATTTACATCGCATTTTTTTTATCTATTATTGAGGAGATTAACCTGTTACCGGGTGAATATTACTGTCACTGCACTACCTACAAGTGCTACTTTCAAAGCGCAAGTTGAGACTCTTATACCATGAAAGAAATTTCAGTAAGCTGTCCTAGGCACTAGAAAGGAAAGGAACTTGGAAATATTCACGAAAGGATACTTTGTTACTCAAAGAGAGTTGTCACAGAAGAGTTGAAGATTCAAGAAAACTCCACTACAAGCAGAAAGGCTGATGTCAATGTTGAGAATAATCGCACCAATTAACAAGCACTAATCGGGTGGTTGAAACCAAAACTTCATTCAATGAAAGACAAGTCATGAAGTGCACCACAATTCTCGACAATGACAGAGGTGCTCGGGGAAGGTGAAGTTGCGGGCACAACTGCTTTCTCTCTCTCTCTCTCTCTCTCTCTCTCTCTCCCTCTCCTTTAAAAGCGAAGGAAAATGATGGATCCGCTTTCGAACAACGGATGATCGCAAGAGGCATGAGAGAGAGAGAGAGAGAGAGAGAGAGAATTTACGGACACCAAACAAAGAATGTGAGAAAGAGGTGGTCTTACTCCAATGAATCTGGTTTGTAAACAATAGTTACAGGAAACAAAATCTGGTCATTACAGGGAACTTACAGTGCCTCCTCCAGATTGTGACGTACTTCCGAAGCCCCCAAAGGAAAAATGTAATGCATATTGATTACTCCTGATTTTTCATAAACTGAATTCTTTCCTCCTCATCGTTAATCAACCGAAAGGTCATTACAAAAGGGTATTTTTTGAGATGAAGTCTGCATATTTGTTTTTTTTTATATGGAAATAATCACGTCTTTAAAAGAACTGGACCTGCCTGTATCCTGTACCTTATATAAATGGTGCCGAATCGCTCATGATAAATAAATAAATAAAAAAAAAACATGTTTTGAGACAGTAATTAAGGCAAGACCCTAAGATGCAGAAGTAGTTTCTTTAAAAAAAAAAAAACCGCATTGTTGAGTACATAAATAGTATGTTTAGATACTGTACAGCAATGAATTGACTTTTAAAAACCATCTGTTGGCTTTTGTTTTATTCGATAAGGTATTTGACGCCCGTCTAAGGCCCCCCCCCAACAACCCCCCCCCCCCCCCCCCCCCCAACCAATAACGGCGATTCTACTTTCATATAATATACCAGTAAGTAAGTAACATGTACTGAAATTATCCTCGAAAGACCAGGATGCACTGTTGACATTGATGGAGTTCTGTCAGTAATTAATAAACAGAAAAACACAAAATTGTTTACAAAGTTTAAGTGACGGGTGACGGGAATGAAAATAACACTAGCTGGCGGAAGGACTGATGAGGTCGAGTCTTTCAAATATTTAGGAGCAATAATATCAAAACACAGGTCTTATGCTTTTCAGCAGCCCGTAACTGTTAGATGCCATTTGAGGTAGAGGACACGATACTGGTGAACTTGAGTATCCAAGTTAACCAATAAGCATAACAAACAGAATAAGTTCATGCGCAAGTGATTAAGATAACAAGGAAAACTTATCAAGAAAAAAATACATAAAGAAATAACTAGATACGACAAGAAAATTAAAACTCCATCCGACTCTTAAGGGTAGGCTCCACTTTGGGGGGTGCCGATCGTAAAAAATATTTGCCAAAAATACACTAATCAAGACAGGCTAATGAAATTTTCAGGCATTATTAGCACTATAATAATGCATATTCCCTGTGAGTTTTATCATCCTACAGGGAAAATTAATGATTTTATGAAAAAAAATGTGAAAAAACGGAAATTTCCGGCCCCTCGTACTGAAGGTTATTTGGTGATTGGTGAGAAACTACAGTCTTGAATAGAAATTCGG
>NC_087218.1:37883602-37901102 GCF_015104395.2 Macrobrachium nipponense | reverse complement strand
CTGCCATCTATCGGCTAATTTTAACCTTAAATAAAATAAAAACTACTTAGGGTAGAGGGCTGCAATTTGGTATGTTTGGTGATTGGAGGGTGGATGAACAACCTAACAATTTGCAGCCCTCTAGCGTCAGTGCGGACGGATTAACAAGAACATCTCAATAGTTTTCTTTTACAGAAAGGTAAAACTGAGAAGGGAGACGCAACCCTTTTCCCTTTCAAATCCAGCGTCACTGCCAATTAAAATTTATCAAATAAACGTGAAGATTAAAAATGAAGACGAGTACACCAAGTCGTCTATCTGTTTCCATTTCAGTAATGCACAAGGAAAGAAAAACAAAGAATATTCAAGAAAAGAAATTAGAGAACTCTGCGTCAAACTTATTCTATTGGAACCATGAATGAACTCTTGGCTAGCGTACTTTTTTTCACATAAAAAGTTACTATTATTCATTAAAATAATGATATCATATAATATGTGCGTTACATACACCAGATTTACAGTGACATAATACCAAACGGCTCAACGAAAAGTAAAAATAAAACTGACAAGTCTACAATCATTGTCAGCAGGTAATCCGCAGCTGGGAGGAAGTGAACGTGAAATTCACAAAAGAATTTGCAGATTCAATAAATGCATCTCGGAGACACACAACACATCACCTTCGCAGAATCACTCTCTCTTTTCCTCCACCGTTCACTTCGAAAACAGAAGAAAAAAGTATTCTGGAAGAAACCTCCATGCATTTCCAAGCGAGGACTGATTCTTCTGCTGCCGACTTTCATCTTCGCGTCTAATTCCAGTTTCGTTTCCACCGGGAGAGGTTTCAAGGTGTCGATAATACATTCTCAGTTTTTGCAAGACTTCCGACTTAAGGTTTGTAAAAAAATCTCCCCCCACCTCCCCCAAACAATGAAGTCTTTTATAGGTAAGATTTCTGTAGTCGCTCAGAATGATTATATTCATTCAAGTTGTCAGACGAATTCAAGGATTATTTCATCATGAAATATTAATTATATCTTACGAGTGTATGTTTTTTAGAGTTCATATTTTCTAAACGATTTTAAAATAATAATAACAAAGATAATAATAATAATAAAAGATTCTATTACAGGCGTCGGATTTTGAGTAATTTCCATTAGTATACGATAGTTTGTTTGTATGGTGTTTTTTTTTTACGTTGCATGGAAACAGTGGTTATTCAGCAACGGGAGCAATGGCTTTACGTGACTCCGAACCACGTTGAGAGTGAACTTCTATCACCAGAAATACACATCTCTCACTCCTTAATGGAATGGCTGAGAATCGAACTCGCGGCCACTTAGGTGGCAGGCCAAGACCAAACCGACCACTCCACTGAAAGCGCTCAGTGTACGATAGAAATTCTAGGATTAAATAACGAAGAACATAAGTTTACCGACGCTGACTGCCCGATCTGTTCTAATGATCTGAACCAGAAACGGTAAAATGAATTAATCCATTTGACAGACAATTCCATACTCTACCGTTAAAGAACAACAGGAAAAGTGGTGTGCTATAAGTAATTAAAAGTTACAAGAAAGTAATGGAGCAAATTAAATTCTAAAATGGAGATGCAGATCTAAATAAGACTTTTCCCTTTGCTATATTATTTCAAGCAACGACACTGTATATAATTATGACATGTAAAAGAAAATAATATTAATAATATATATTCTGTCGATCAGAAAGTTTACCTTAAAACAGAAAACAAATATGGCTTAGTGCGGCATCATATTAGACATAAGAGGATTGCTCGACTGTTAATCTAGGCGTTTGTAAATTGAAGAATTAAATCGTATACTAAGGGAAGTTACTCTAATTTTGACGCATGTAATAAAATAGCTTATTATGGTTTTTTTTTTTTTTTTTTGCTCTATCACAGTCCTCCAATTCGAACTGGGTCGGTATTTATAGTGTGGGGTTCCGGGTTGCATCCTCTGCCCTCCTTAGGAGTCCATCATTTCTTACTATGTGCGCCGTTTCTAGGATCACACTCTTCTGGCATGAGTCCTGGAGCTACTTCAGCCTCTAGTTTTTTCTAGATTCCTTTTCAGGGATCTTGGGGTCGTGCCTAGTGCTCCTATGATTATGGGTACGATTTCCACTGGCATATCCCATATCCTTCTTATTTCTATTTTCAGATCTTGATAGCTTATCCATTTTTTCGCCTCTATTTCTCTTACAACTCTGGTGTCCCATGGTATTGCGACATCAATGAGTGATACTTTCTTCTTGACTTTGTCAATCAACGTCACGTCTGTTCTATTTGCACGTATTCATCCTATCCGTTCTGATACCAATAGTCCCAGAGGATCTTTGCCTGATCGTTTTTCTATCACTTCTCAAGATTGGTGCTTGTACCACTTATTACTGCAAGGTAGCTGATGTTTCTTGCACAGGCTCCAGTGGAGGGCTTTTGCCACTGAATCATACCTCTTTTTGTACTGGTTCTGTGCAAGTGCAGGTTCATTCGATTGCTATGAGGTTTATGGTTTAATTTTTCGTATTGCACTTCTACATATGGGGGAGATGTTATTTCCGTCTATCGTTCTTTGAACATATCTGGTTCTTAGGGCCTGATCTTGTGCCGCTGTATCATTCCTTCAGTTTCCTTCTTTAGCTCTCCCCTCTGTAGCCATTGCCATGTGTCATCGCTGGCTAGTTCTTTAGTCTGTCTCATGTATTGTCCGTGCATTGGTTTGTTGTGCCCAGTCTCTGTTCTGTCTGTCATTCTCCTGTCTCTGTATATTTATGGGTCTTCATCTACTCTTATTAGCCGTTCTTCCATGCACTCTTTAGCCACTCGTCTTCACTAGTTTTCAGATATTGACCAGTGCTCGGCGTCTCGATCGTCTGCGAGTCCTCTATACTTAGTAGTCCTCATTCCTCCTTCCTTTCGTGTTATGTATTAGTCTGTCCGTATTTTCTCTTGGGTGTAGTGCTTTGTGTATTGTCATATGTTTCCTGGTTTTCTGATCTATGCTGCGGAGTTCTGCCTTCGTCCATTCAACTATTTCCTGTGCTGTATCTGAATATGGCACAATGCCCATGTGTTTATGGCTTTTATCATATTTCCAGCATTGAGTTTTGACTTGAGTATCGCCTTGAGTCTCTGCATATATTCGTTCCTCGATCGGTCCTTCATCTCTTGGTGTTTTATATCCCCTCCTTCCATTATTCCCAGGTATTTGTATCCTGTCTCATCTATGTGTTTGATGTTGCCCTCCCCATCTGGTACCTTTATCCCTTCAGTTCTCGTTAATTTGCCTTTTAGTATGTTGACTAAGGCGCATTTTTCTATTCCAAACTCCATCCTGATGTCCCCAGATACAATCCTTACAGTCTGGATTAGGGTATCTATTTCCTTGATGGCTCTTACAATAAAGCTTGATGTCGTCCATGAACATCAGATGGTTGATTCTGTTGCCTCTTTTCTTGAGTTGGTACCCGGCATCCATCTTCGTAGTACTTTTGTCATAGGAATCATGGCTACTACGAAGAGTAGTGGGGACAGTGAATCGCCCTGGAAGATCCCATCTCCTGATATTAACCTCTGCTAGTCTTATTCCAGAGCTTGTAAGTATTTGTATTCCAGTTGCGCATTGTATTTTTGAGGAAGACTGATGGTGTTTTTTCCTCTGCCCCATGTATTTTCAGGCATTCAATTAGCCATGTGTGTGGTATCATGTCGAAGGCTTTCTTATAGTCTATCCATGCCATGCTTAGGTTGGTTTTCTTCTCCTACTGTTCTTCATTGCCATTTTTGTCTATCAGGAGCTGGTCTTTTGTGCCCCTACACTTCCTTCTGCAGCCTTTCTGTTGGTGGGGGATGGTGTTTGTCTCTCTAGGTAATTGTATAGCCTTTCACTGATGGTACCTGTTAGTAACTTCCACATTATTGGTAGGCAGGTGATAGGCCTGTAGTTACTGGCTATATTTCCCTTACTCTTGTCTTTTTGTACCAAGGATGTTCTTCCTGTGGTCATCCATTTGGGTGCATGGTGATTTGAGATACAATGCCGGAGTTGTTCTGCTATTCGTGGGTGTAGGGCCTTGAAGTTCTTGAGCCAGTATCCATGGACTTCATCAGGACCTGGGGCTTTCCAGTTGGGCAGTTTCTTTAGTTGGTGTCCTGATTGTGTCTGTCGTGATCTCTGTGAATCTTTGTTTTATTCTCCCTGCTTCTTCTTCCTTGACTTCCTGGAGCCATGTTGCATGTTTGTTGTGTGATACCGGATGCTCCATATGTTTTCCCAGAGTCACTTACTTGGTTCGGCTTCAGGAATTTCTTGGTGGTTGTCTTCCCCTCTTAGTTGGCTGTATATCTTTTTCTGGTTGGTTCCGAATAGTTTGTTCTGTTGGTATCCCTTATTCCTGTTCATGCACCGTTGGATCTTATGTGCTATGGCCTTAAGCCTTTGTTTTACATCTTCTATTGTGTTGTTTAGTCCCCTCTCTTGTATTTTGTATTTCTCTTTGAGTACCTCCCTTGTTTTCTTGCTTCTTAGCCTTTTTCTGCCATCTCTTTAGTTTACTCAAGTCAGATCTCATCCCCATGATTTGCTTTTCCAGGCGCCTTTTCCAAGGAGGTTGCTGTTTTGGGTTTCTGTTGGGGTTGGTTGTGCTGGTGGTGTTGGTGTTAAAATCCCCATCAGTTCTGCTACTAATCTTGCTCCTGCATATGCCAAGTTATTTGTTTCTGTGATACTGGTGGATTGTATTATGCCCATTATTCCATTGACCTCGCTTGTTTTCTCCCTTAATTTCTTGGTGTTGTAGGCTTTCATGGTGGGGATCTTTGTTCTCTCTGTATCTGGCTGCCATCCATTGTCTAATCTTTTCTACCCATTCCGTCCTCTCTGTTACTTCGTTGGTGTTTCTTCATGTGTCGTTGTTTGATACCTCATCATCCCTGTCGTCTTCTGTGGCATCGTCTCTCAGTTCGTCTTTGTGTAATTCGTTGTCGTTATGACATTTCCCTTTCCAGTTCTTCTCTTTTTGTTGGGTAGAGCCAGTTCTTTTTCTTTATGTTCCTTACTAGGGTCTGCCAGCCTCTGTCTGTTTGGGGGTGTTATTCCTCTCATTCAGATGTTGACCAAACCTTCCTTCTACTATCCTCTCTCTGTCGGTTTGCTTCTGATGTAGCATCTCCATATTTCCTTATTTTCTTCTCTTGTCCATTTCTTCCTTTGGTTTGCTTCTGTAGCTCCAATCTCAGGCTGTTGGTTACTGTCGTTGTGGTGGTCAGTTGCTGGATGACGACCTCCAAGTACCTGACCGTCTTCCCCTTCAATTGGGTTGAATACCTGGCTGCCGGACGAAGCTCCTCTGTTGCCAGAGGTTCCATTTACGTCGTTGTCGTTTATTCCTTCATTTCCTAACATCATTGCTGAGTTTTGTTATTTAACCCATAGCTGTACCCTGCCTCATCAGGGATAGGTAGTCATTTACAGCTGAGTAGACTGAGGAAATTATGATAAAGATCCTTTCCCAAGGAATCAACGCCGAGGAGAGCGGTCACCTATCCAATGACTGACCAGCCCCAATGTTGCTTAATCAGTCCATTGACGACCTAACCCACTCTGCCACGGCGCCACATTTATTATTATTATTATTATTTATTGAAAGATATTGCTGCATCAGCTGCATTCAACTTGTAAATAGTTCTTTCTCTATTTTTTCTAACGATAGCTTTCTCTCGCTACTACAACTGGCGAGTATTGCGCCGATATTACTCATCAGGAGGAGTCAATTTCGGGGATATTGCTTAAAATTTATTTATGTTTTGTCACAGTAAATGAACAAATAAAAATATAAGTCGATCTAGTGGCCAACCGTTTCTCTCGGTATCATCCGAGCATGATTCTTGCCACGCACAAGAAGGGGCAATTAAAAACCATACCATGACAGCACACCAGGAAGCCATCTCCCGCGACGGTATTATCAAGAATATTAAGATAATAGGGAGGGCTCCTGACCAACGGACGTTTGCGAATGCTCGAGGCACTCCTCATACAACAAGAGAAGCCCTCATTGAATACGACGCAGGAAGTGCTCTTCCTCCCCACCAAACCTAAGGAGACCTATGTGCATAAATAATAGCACAAGTAATACCAGACCGAACGACACTCCCGATCAAAGAATACCAGATGAGACAAGCAGCCCATCAGCCAATGACAACGCGAGCCGTCGTGACACAGCGCCAGGGAAGTCATGCCCCAGCCTCGACGATCAGCTAGGCTGCAACAGCGCCAATGAAAACGCAGCTTGCGGTTGACCCCCCTGCTGACTGCCGCTATATATTGAGTAGATCTTGACAACACTGTCTACTCCGACCCACTGCCGTCATCATGCTCGGATGATACAGAGAGAAACGTTGGCCACTAGATCGACTTATATTTTATTTGTTCGTTTACTGTGACAAATAAATAAATTTTAAGCAATATCCCCCCCGAAATTGACTCCTCCTGATGAGTAATATCGGCGCAATACTCGCCAGTTGTAGTAGCAGAGAGAAAGCTATTGTTAGAAAAATAGAGAAGACTATTTACAAGTTGAATGCAGCTGATGCAGCAATATCTTTCAATAAAACTTGTTGAAAGAGGGTCTCCTTCCAATATATTATTATTATTATTATTATATTATTATTATTATTATTATTATTATTATTATTATTATTGTTTTTTTGTTTTTTTTGGTCTATCACAGTCTTCCATTCGACTGGGTGGTATTTATAGTGTGGGGTTCCGAGTTGCATCCTGCCCTCCTTAGGAGTCCACCACTTTCTTACTATGTGCGCCGTTTCAAGGATCCACACTCTTCTTCATGAGTCCTGGAGCTACTTCAGCTCTAGTTTTCCAGATTTCTTTTCAGGGATCTTGGGGATAGTGCCTAGTGTTCCTATGATTATGGGTACAATTTCCACTGGGCATATCCCATATCCTTCTTATTCCTATTTTCAGGTCTTGATACTTATCCATTTTTTTCCCTTTCTTTCTCTTCAACTCTGATGTCCCATGCTATTATTATTATTATTTTTTTATTTTTTTTTTTTTTTTTTTTTTTTTTTTTTTTTTGCTCTATCACAGTCCTCCAATTCGACTGGGTGGTGTTTATAGTGTGGGGTTCCTGGTTGCATCCTGCCTCCTTAGGAGTCCATCACTTTTTGTGTGCCGTTTCTAGGATCACACTCTTCTGCATGAGTCCTGGGGCTACTTCAGCGTCTAGTTTTTCTAGATTCCTTTTCAGGGATCTTGGGATCGTGCCTAGTGCTCCTATGATTATGGGTACGATTTCCACTGGCATATCCCATATCTTTCTTATTTCTATTTTTCAGATATTGATACTTATCCATTTTTTCCCTCTCTTTCTCTTTCAACTCTGGTGTCCCATGGTATTGCGACATCAATGAGTGATACTTTCTTCTTGACTTTGTCAATCAACGTCACGTCTGGTCTGTTTGCACGTATCCACCCATCCGTTCTGATGCCATAGTCCAGAGGATCTTTGCCTGATCGGTTTTCTATCACTCCCTCAGGTTGGTGCTCGTACCACTTATTACTGCAAGGTAGCTGATGTTTCTTGCACAGGCTCCAGTGGAGGGCTTTTGCCACTGAATCATGCCTCTTTTTTTTGTGCTGGTTTCTGTGGCAAGTGCCGGGCATTCGCTGCTATGTGGTTTTATGGTTTCATTTTTCGTATTGCAATTTCCTACATATGGGGGAGATGTATTTCCGTCTATCGTATTTGAACATATCTGGTTCTTAGGGCCTGATCTTTGTGCCGCTGTATCATTCCTTCAGTTTACCTCTTTAGCTCTCCCCTCTGTAGCCATTGACCATGTGTCATCGCTGGCTAGTTCTTTAGTCTGTCTCATGTATTGTCCGTGCATTGGTTTGTTGTGCCAGTCCTCTGTTCTGTCTGTCATTCTCCTGTCTCTGTATATTTATGGGTCTTCGTCTACTTTTTATTAGTCCTTCCCATGCACTCTTTAGCCACTCGTCTTCACTGGTTTTTTCAGATATTGCCCCAGTGCTCTGTTCTCAATGTTGACGCAGTCCTCTATACTTAGTAGTCCTCTCCCTCCTTCCTTTCGTTATTTAATAATTAGTCCCCTGTCCCCCGTATTTGCTCTTGGGTGTAGTGCTTTGTGTATTGTCATATGTTTTCCTGGTTTTCTGATCTATGCTGCGGAGTTCTGCCTTCGTCCATTCCACTATTCCTGCGCTGTATCTGATTACTGGGCACTGCCCATGTGTTTATGGGTTTTATCATTTATTATTATTATTATTATTATTATTATTATTATTATTATTATTATTATTATTATTATTATTATTATTATTATTATTATTATATTATTATTATTATTTTCAAAAGCGTTTAGGAAATATGAACTCTAAAAACATACACACGGGGGATATAATTATATTCCATGGTGAAATAACGAAATAAAATATATATTAAAAAATGTTATAATTGTAGAAAAGGTAACCTCATAAGAATCACTAATTGAAACTATGAATAAAGATACCAATTAGTGGAATTAAAAAATAGAAACTATTAACATCTAAGAATGTAAGAAAAGGGTAAAATTACACAATAAATAAAGTTAATGAATCAACAAATACTAGGAATCCGGAACACAAATTGGTAATTTAAGAAAATAAAAAAAATATCTGAATGAAGATCAGTTATTGGAACATTAGCTTGTTATGCAGAAGACTATTAATAACCTCTTAAAATATATCATTTTTTGTGATGTACTGATTACGTTTGATAAAAGGCTTGCGTTTACACTGGAATTAAAAAAATCCATGGCTTCGCTCTGTAACATTTTTTCTCTTAATAATTTATAACTCCCATGTAAATATAAAACATTTGCGTCATAATTTCTTCAAACTAATCACCCTACCCTACACCCATCCCCAGCTTAACTCACACTATATTTCATGCCATTGTTTGTCCGTCTCTCTGCCTGTCATGCCAAAAATAAAGTATTTATTTAAAAACACTGTTCGGTATCCGAGCTTTTATACCCAAGACGAAAAGTACTCGTATGTCACATTCATTCTTGCACAAAAATCTCTAAAATAAATAGAAAATAAATAAATATAATCATACAATCGGCAATGTTTTCACAAAGAAATCACAACAACCAGAGGTAGGAGTTCAGAACCCTCACTCAAACTTGCTACGCTATCTAAAGGGCAACTTATTTCAAGCAACATCGATAAAGCATAGGTCACGAATCACGCGGAGAGAGAGTAAACAGAAAAATAAAACGAAAAGCAAATGGATAATGAGGTACTAGATTGCTACGCGATGATCAACTGAGGTGGGTCAGCAATCATTAAATCGAAATTAATTCACAACAGAAAAAGACGATGCCAAAATACTTGCCAGACACAAATGAGAAAAATTACTACAGTATTTCTGAGAACACTTCTATATAAAAAATCTTGTCAGGAAATATCTGAAAGAAATGAAGCCATTCTCTTCAAAAGCCCCACCTCACCATTTTTTCTCTGAAAAGGACAAAGATGGATTGCCTACGGCAATATAAAAAATGAACGTCCTCATATTTTTTCAACTCTCACCCTTAATATGCCTAAAACAGAAGAAAAAATTGATGTGCCTGCTTCTCGCGCAATAATGCCTCTGTACAAATCTGATGAAAGCTCCATTATACGTATTTCTGGGATCTACTAGAATCCTGGAAGAATTTCTTTCCCTAAAGGTAAAAGCCGTTTTCAGAAAACATCGGAGAGTCTACGGATAGCATAGCAACTCAATGAACATGGGAGCTTTTTCATTTCGTATTACCTTTACGTGAAAAACACAGAAAGAGACACTCAAGCATGAAAGAAGGAAAAGAAAATAACGAACGCCAAAAATCAGACCCAAGTTCACAGCTTTACAAGGACACAGGGACTGTAATGTCCTATTAAGAAAGGAAAATAGCATTAGCAAATGATCGTCTTCTGATACTGAGGCAGAGTACAGCAAAGCGAGTTTAATCTGAACCTAAAAACCAAGCAATAAGGAGATAATTGTAGATTACGACTTCAAAACTAAAATATGTCCAACTGAGGAATTGTACATAGTAGAAGCATTTTACAGACAAACTATTAATAACGGAATGGAATATGGAATTTAGGCCAAATGACAAGCACTGGGACCTACGAGGTCATTCAGCGCTGAAAGGAGTTACAAGGAGTTACAAGGATTAGGATGTACAAAGACTGTTAGTCCATCCGAGGAGACATCGTGTGCTTCACTTATCTGTAGGAGCAGGTTTTACTTTTTGTGCATTCACAGTGTCCTAATGATTTTGTCTTGCTTTCTTTTTAAACTCTTCTACCACTGTTGCTGTTTACATCTTCTGGTGGCAGTTATTCCACGTGCCACATAACTTATTTGTAAAGACGTTCCCACAATGCGATGTGTTGTATCTCCTCTGTTCTAGTTTCCATCCATTATTTCTTGTCTGGTTTTCGTTTAATGTAAATAGGAAAACAGAGTAGAAGGGTTTGAAAGGTGTAACAGGAGGAAAACCTCACAGTTGCACTGTGAAACAAGCGTTATTAGAGGGTGGATAGCAAGATGGAGGAGAGAATATGAATGGTGATACAATAAAAATGAATGAAAGGGGTTACAGCTAGGTGCCGAAGGATGACGGCATTAGCCCCTTATGGAAAACTAGATATAACGAAATCTAAGATATCTGTAAAGCGGATACCATCCATCAAATAATACGGCGATTTAAATTAGTTAGGTTTAAACTTTGATTCGCTGAATACCTGCAAACACTGCTATTATCATTACTATGCTACCTACTGGGCTAGGTCAGTGATGAAGAGAATGCATTTATTTTGAATCCTATCACAAAATCACCGTGAAATATGAGAATCATGTTCCACCAGGATAAACAGTACTCCTTCTACATAACTCTGTGCGTATAATGGAGGAACACCTAGTAGCACATCAACTTACCCAATCCCGAGAGAGAGAGAGAGAGAGAGAGAGAGAGGGGTGAGAGAGAGAGAGAGAGAGAGAGAGAGTGCGTGTTAAAAGACTCAAGAGGCTCTCAGACTCGGAAAAAAAATTAAATTGAAGGAAATATTTTCTGTAAAAGGTAAAATCCCATTTAACACAAGAAATATAAGACATGTGGACATTTTCATCCATCTGCTAGAAGCAGATTTTGCCGGCATCTTAAAAAAAAAAAAAAAAAAGCAGGAGCGTGCCTTGCATAAATCATGCAAAATTCCCCGGAAAATACATCATATTTTGAAGGAAGGTTTCATGTGAAGCATTAGTCAGAGCTTCGTACGCAGGTTGAAAAGCTGTAACAGGAAACGTTATTTATATACGGCTTCTCTTCCTTTGCAAGCTGGAAGTCTTGGAAAATCACAGAAGAGATATATCATTTTCCAACAATTCTAAATTGCACCACTACCTGTACTTTACTTTTCCATTTATTTACAAAAATGTAGAAAGTCTAAGTTCCCAAAGTTATATGAAACCATATTCCACAAAATATATACTGTTCACTCCGCTATTAATGGTGATGAATTGCACCGCATTGCTTGATGATGTAGTCACTTGCGCTGCGCGTGTGAGAACATGCTGATGTCGCAATAATAACACCCAATTCTAGCTGAAAATGAATAGCTTCTCTTTGGAAAGAGAATACCTACATACTTCCTCATAAAATTGATCAGACTATTCGGAAGACTGCGTGTTTAAAAGTTCAAAAGAATCATAGTAAAAATACATATAAATAAATGCTTATGACCTGGATCCGGAATTCTTATGTCCCATTTTTTCTTTAGCAGCGACCAATAATGTTTGATACAAGATTCAATAACGCTTGGAATGTTACGAAGTAGGGTCGTAAATACACGATCAGCACCCCCTTATCAGGAACATTAAAACTGCTCTCAAATAATGTCACATTTTTTGTCATATTTGTTTGTCTAGCATAGCGTTCTAATTAAAAAAAAATACGTTCAATGAAAAGCTTGGAAAATTATGGATGGAAGGCAATAAAACGACTTATTTTCAACGAACTGGCAAACTAACAGATAATTAGATTGAGGTATGATAATGAAATTAATGAAATTATTTGAAACGCTTCCGGAAAAAGCAGCCACTCTTTATCTCTTAATACTTATCTATCCCTTACTTTGTCGCTATTCGATCGATCAACAACGTGAAGCAACTTTGTTTCTAGCTAGCTGTCAAATGGATGACCGCCAAGAACTGCCAGGACGCAGTTGGTATAAAAGTCCCATAAACTTTAGTTGAGGCTGGACAAGGGGCTGGTAGCATCTCCGACAAAAGAATCGCATAGAAATCTTAAGGTGAATGTCACCTTCTATTATCACTACTGCAATTCGCTCTACTTTGGGAAAAATACCAAAAGGTAATTATAAATGATATGTGGTTCGTTAACTGCCGCATTTGTTGACAGCCAGGTGGTAAGAGAACTCATCACTAATTCAGAGGTCATTGCTGGTGGTGGATCGAGCTGTTCTTACCTTCAGATAGCAGCGGCACAATAGTGCCAGGGAAAATGAGCGCGAATTCGTCTCGCTGTCAAATAAATCATAAACACTCCCAGAATCTCACCAGCAATGGGAAAAACAGCTTATTGTCACTGTAAATCAGCCTAGTCACAATAAATCTGTTTGGATTCATCTCACTTGTCATATAGTTCGCGGCCCTTCCATCTTTCAAAATTTCTTTCCCAAGTCACAGCGAATACTATGGCACGGCATTAGAACACTCCTTCAGAATTCTCTCAGGATTCTCGTCCTAGCATTAGCCCTGATCGCTGCTTCTTTGAGAACATCGGCGTCACTCTTAACGACATCCTTCAGACGAGACCAGGAACCTGAGCTGAGAGTCGCTTAAGACTATATTGTTAGAATCCCTGTCTAATTCGTACAATCTCCTTAACGACCTCGAGCTGTCATCAGGTCCTCATGCCTCATGGGAAAGGGGGACAGATTCAATGCTCACACTCCCACCCCCCACCCCCCTCATTCTTTTGTGTCAATTTCCTTAGGGTTGCGTTACAAATGCCTTAACACCTCTGCTCCGACGGCCGACCCCTTTCGACCGACTAGTGGGTCATTCAAGATCTGACCTGACCCTTGCCTTTCGCACCTCGTAACTCTATTTATCCCAACATTTCTCTCCCTTGCGACGCCCTCCTTGTGTTTGTAGACAATGAAGACACGAGATTCTGTCAAAATACTGTCTTCTTCCAGCACTACCTGAGGATTAAGAAAGTCTCCTTGGAAGATAGGACAATGCCTACCGACAATCGGAAAACGTCCAAGATGTCTGCCGTAGATGGGGATATAACCGCCCCGTATCGCCCTCAGGTATCTCTGGGCCCTGCTGTCCATAACAAGTTGAGACTCTTCAGGCCCAGCGCCTTGGCTTAAGCAAGACGCCTACGAGATAGCCATACTAATGGCTGCTCTATGAGCAAGAGCCCGTGCTGGCATAACACCAGCTTAATCTTCAACAACAAAACGAGATGCCCACTACGCCTCACACTAACCCTCAACGGCCTTGTGCGACCCAGCCATTCCAATCGCGCCCTGCCTCTCCCCTCATTGGTAGCGTGAGGATATAGTTCCTCCATGTACAGTAATTTTATTGGGATTATTTAACCCCTTGTAAGACACTACATAAAGGAGAAATAGGAAGAAAATGAATAAATACTATTTACAAAACACAAACAAATTCACCTGGAAAAAATAAGTAAAGCATTCTTTTCTATGCCCAAAGAATAAATGTTTTTTTATGTAGAAAAATACATACAGTTTATAAATGTAAAAACATTGCATTTCCAGAGCAACATTTTAGATATAACTGAATCTGACAGAAAACGGGATATTTTAAATCGTTTACTAGAATTTTTCACTGATAATTACAGCTCAACAAGTGTTCTTCGCAACACTGACACTACGCTTTCTCGTTGATTTCATAGAGGGTTCACGAACTGGATGAGCATGATTTTTTTTCACCCCATTTTTTATGGAATCGTAAATAAACCGCACATGCGCAAGGGAGACCAATCATGCTCAGTGATTATGTAATTCAAACATAAGTAGCTCTATTTTCTTCTGTCCTTTTTGTATGAATAGAAGTAACTTATTCAGAAAAATGACCTCGGCGCATGCAAAAATGACGAAAGAAAATGGAACTACCTTAAACGATTTCCATTACTCGACGAAGTAAGGTATGGAATGAACCTTCGGCGTGAAGAATAAATTACGGGGAGAGCGAAAACCTGAATAGGATAACAATTATTTCTCCTTCATGAAATTGGACTTGCGTGCTTTCATAGTGTCACTTTACCGGGAAAAACCTCACGGAGGAGCATAAACGAAAAATATGAAAGGAAAAAGTAATACTGCGGAAGAGGAAATGCAGAAATGCAAATGGAAAAACGCACAGAATTCTTCCTCTGCGCTTGACAGCCACCATAAAAGTTGTCGCCAAAGTGAACAATGAAACTCTATCCCGGCGGAGTCTTTCAGCCACTTAAAACTGGCCAAGAAGGCTGCTGCATTTATGATACCAAGAGAAAAACAGTGTCTCTGTTTGAAATAAAATGAACGAAAAAAACAAATATGAGAATAATAATAATAAAGCCATATAAAGCAACTAATATTGTAAGTGTTCTCTGCGTGGGATTTCATTTTTCATACAGCAGCTAAAGAATGTATGTTTTTTTTCGGGAAAAAACAACTAAACCATTTTTACATATGATATGCATCTTGTATAAAAATTCAAATTTTATGTAACACGCTTTTACAGGCTGCTAGAAGCAAGCACTGAAGACTGCATGATACTTACTGAGAGAGAGAGAGAGAGAGAGAGAGAGAGAGAGAGAGAGAGAGATAGTTATTTAAAAAAAAAGTTTTACACAAAATTGCTTGTCGTTCAACCAATCTAATCTTTGTGCATCTGCAAGTATCATCAAGATGAATTATCAATTACAAAGATGCAATTTCAAAATACCAGGAAGCTATCATCAAACTCATTTCCCTGTTTGCCGTAATACATAATGCTTAATAGCGTTATGCTAGTTTCCGTATGTTCCTTAACTAAAGCGAGAGGACTGTTATTGTATCATTCTCAGAATAAACAATCATACTGTTTTGAACATCTGTCCGTGTCGGGTGAAGCTGTTCCCAGTTAAGAAAAAATATATATATATATATAAAGTTTCTCAGATATGTATACAATACACACACACACATATATATATATATATATATATATATATATATATATATGATATATATATATATATATATAGATATATGTATATATATATATATATTATATATATATATATATATATATATATATATAATATATATTTATATATATACATATATATGTATGTATATATATCTGAGAAACTTTTATATAATTAATATATATATATATATATATATATATATAATATATATATATATATATATATATATATATGAGAAACTTTCTCCCTAGACATTTAAGACTTTTTATTTTTGAATGAGGTGTGCTATGGCCTATTAAAGGATTCCAATTGCTCTTGTTTTTATAATACTTTTTTTATGCATTAAAGTGTGCATGCCCAGTATCGCGCCTGAGTGATTGTAAAGTGTGAGTGGATCTAATATATACCTCTTGTTGAAGTTTAAAATGCGAACTTAAAAGTGAATATGAATAGTTGTTAATTGTGAAAAACTGAGTTTAAATTAAAATTAACGAACGAGGAAGTCCCCCCCCTTGACCCCGTGAGATCACCAGGTAAATGATAACCCGATGGCGAGGTAGAAGGAAATCACAAAAAAGACTGAGTGATAATGAACTATCTGGTGTCCCAATAACATGGTGACTAAAGCAAAGAGGTAGAAAGGAACGATAAGGAAAAATGAGAAATAATGGTCTGCATATTTAAGGAGAAAAAAAAAAAAGAGAACAAGATGGGTGGAAAAAAGGGGATTGGGAAAAGGGGAAAATGGCAAGTGGTTTTTTTAACAGTAATTTTCGCTAAACTGTCTTCTCACTTGGCGGCCATATAGCCAAGTGGATCAAAAGAGCGACCTACCTTGATTTTACCAAAGGAAACAGGCTTACCATCAAAAATAAAAAGCAAAGCCAAACAGTAAATTCAGTGGCTATTTCTAGCTCAGACCAGAGGAGATTAAGAAAATGAAAGGAAAAAAAAAAGATTGGAGCTAATATGCAACCAGAGGTGGGTAATGGCGATATCATGCAACTGGGCTAGAAGATAAATCCGGCCATTAAAAGCAACGCATCATATTTTTTGCTTGGATTCAGTTTTTTAAAGCAGACAGCGTGCGCGTGGAATATGTCCTTCGACACATACTGAAGTGAACATTGGCTTCCCTGAACCCCACTCTAAAAAAAATAATAAACTTGATTGCAAGACAACTTCTATTTTGTTAAGTCATATAAAAGTGCTATTACTATCCAGGGAAAGCAATCAACATCCTGTCTGATCAGTCCTTGGATAGGTGAATACCATGAATGGCAAACCTGTTAGCGCATAACAGTCCCTTATATAACAATTACCGAAACATTCAACACACCTTAGGAGTCGTGAGGGAGAGGCAGAAGGCCCAAATAACAACCCCAAAAAACTGACAAACTAAGAGAGAGAAGTTATAGAATACATAGGACCTTTTTGCTAGCACAATACTTAGCCATGGCTCATTGGTCTGTGAAGATTACTCATGCTCAAGTTACCATCATAACAAAAAGATTGCTAGTGTTAAGATGCTGCTGTGATGTTTAGGATGAATTTTTTTGAAAGTGAATTAAATAGAACGCAGCAAATTAAAATTGAAAATTTATGGTTACTCAAGATGCCATGGAAAGGTAAACTAATGGATCTTACTTTTGTGTATAGAAAAGTTTGCCTTTGACATATTTTTCTTGTATTGGTAAAACGCAAAGACTGTATAATGCTATACTCTGTTTTTATCTGAAGTTTCCGAGTCTTCTAAAAATAATCTTGCGAAGAAGCACCTTATATAACTTTTGTCGTAAAAAAAATTGTAGGGGAAAAGAACGCCTTCATTCGTGTTTTGGCAACCCCAACTTATTTTTATTCCTACGAGAGAAAGAGAAATGATGAGAGAATTGGGGATGGAGGCTAGGAGGGCGGGGAACGGAGGGGGAACCTCCAGAAACACAGAGTAAAAAGAAGCATTAGTATTCCCCCCCCCAGCGTTTCGGAAGACGTTGCATGAGATTCTAAAGCTTGTGCCGAGAAGCGCAGACTTATAATAAAGGTACAGTTTTTTTTGTTTTTTTTTTTTTTCTGAGAAACATATAGGAGGAACATCCCAGTAGGTTACGCAACATACCTATAAAACATTCTGCTGTCTGATCATTTCAGATTCTCATGGTGATTATACTGCAATGGTAGTACGAT
>NC_087218.1:37873920-37883102 GCF_015104395.2 Macrobrachium nipponense | reverse complement strand
CTCTCTCTTGTGTATGCTGTATATACTGTAATTATCCATTCAGATTTTTTGTTGGTACGAATAAAGCAGTAATATTAAGTAGCGTAAAAGCCAATAAACACACGATTTGAATTACAAAGAATGAAATCATGATAACTGATTCCGTTATTGATACAGCTAATTAATGTAACATGTGGTGCTCTTACAACAAGAAAGGATAAGTGAAAAAGCGCCGATGTCAGCGTAATCAAGTTTCCTGTCTGGTGGTGGCCTCAGCCCCGGCCCATAAAACTCTTAGCCGCGGCCCACAAAACTCTTAGCCGCGGCCCGTGAGAAACTCAGCCACGGTCCGTTGGTGGCCTCTGTTGTTGGTACTTATAGTTTTGCCTGAATTGCGATCATGGCTAATTTTAACTTTAAATAAAATCAAAACTACTGAGGCTAGAGGGCTGCAATTTGGAATGGCTGATGATTGGAGGGTAGATGATCAACAAGCCAATTTGCAACCCCCTAGCCTCAGTTCTTCTTAAGATCTGAGGGAGGACGTACAGACAACAGTTTTCTTTTCCAGAAAATTAAAAGTACCAATAGAATATTATATGTATGATTTTCCTCTTCCTTTCCTCAAAGAAATAAAAAGAAAGGGTAATTTTGTTGCGCTTAAACATAATAAACTTGATCTTGTCTGTTGGAGGCTCGGAAGCTCTCGACGCGGCTGCCAATTACTTTGATGCCTCCGGCTGTAGTAAGGTTAATCAATGGCTCCGGGAAATAGTGGCAGTGTATAGATAACTTTGAAGGTTTGAAAAAGCAGCCCAACATGGAAGTAATGAGCTTTGCCCTTGAGCGCTCACCATTTTACTTTTTCGTTCTTTACCTATTTATTTGTTTGTTATTTATAAGTGAAATGATTTACATAGGAATTTGGAAGAAATCTGATTTATAATAAAAAGATGTTACAAGCAAACAATCTAGTCGCCTCTTGGAAAAAAGGATGCTAATTAATAAGTGAAAAACAGGTTCTTATTTCCAGAATATGAACACGACCACATGATAAAAGGAGATCGGTCAGAGGATATATATGAAATAGCACTCGTAAAAGATAATGAAATTGCCTCGTGTCTTGGAAGAAAAGCCTGGAAAAGGGGAGGAAAGGGACAATACTTACTTTCTTTTTTGGATTCTTGGATGTAGCGTGAGTAACCAATTGCTGCTCGCTGCTCAAGACAGACTCTTCAGATATTCGGCGAATTGCTTATAGTTTCTAATCCCCATTATCTATGCCCGTCGGAGTGTTAATGATGCGTCTTTTTAAAGGTCCAGTCGTGAGGAAAATGAAAACCTAAAGAAAGAGGCATCCCAAAAATAGCAGCAATATTACAGAGCTGAAGTACGAGACCAACCAGTCCAGAGTTTTAATAATTGGGAAAACCGTCTTTGCAATGAGACACTTTTGACGTCTCCAGAAAATTGTCCGTGGAACGTTTTCCCATAACAGAAGCTGGTAGTCTCGGTAATAGAGAACAGAATCGCCTGAATGGATGGAAGATGAAGGTAGTAGATGCTGTCGTATGGGCATTCAGCTCTTACCAAACTACTATTGTAGATTCACATCAACCGTGCATCTGATGTCTCGACCAGTCCCTTACGACGCTCCTAATTGGCTGTTGATAAGCCAATCACAAGGCTGGAAACTCTCATTCTCTCGAGAGAGTTCACATAGGCAGGATGTATGTTCAACATCTGAGGGATGCTTTTGAAAGACGTATCCCTCAGGAGAGTTGGAACATACATCCTGCGTTTGTGAACTCTCTCGAGAGACTGAGAGTTTCCAGCCCCGTGACTGGCTTATCAACAACCAATCAGGAGCGTCGTTAGGTACTGGCCTAGACATCAGATGCACAGTTGATGTGAATCTACTATAGCTCCCCATTCGTATAGCACCTTATAGAAGCAGTTCACTGGAGGAATTATTCGGTAACAGAAGTTGACTAGGAGGCAAAATGAAGGTGTGATAGGTTGAGCAGTCGACGTAAACGTGGATGACAGGGTGGAGTGAGGAAGTTATTGAATAAGAATGGGAAAAGATTTTCCGCCATCTTATTTTTGCTGATAAATACTAAACACTTGAATAGCAAGGTTAAGTGGCGGCATGATTTTCCCTCGTCAACATGACCACTTAAACAGTAGAGACACTGCTACTTGTCAGTCGTGCCAAGGCTGGCTGTTCATTTTAGATTTTAGCGATCACTCTCGGTAGAATTCGCTTCGTTTACCTCTCGCCGTCATACATTTGTTTACAGTTTCTGGTCGATGTAAGTTTAGTGTAAATTACTTCCTGTGCTAGAGCATGTTTTTTCCTACCTGGTTACAAACCATAGTAGTAAGGTGAGTTGTTTGGTTTCACATAATACTTTTTTAGGGATCTCTTCTTTTTCATGATTGCGTGCCACCCATCACGGATACTGTTCAGACACGGAGCCTGAGATCTCCCGATATCGTATCGTTTCTTCTATATTCGTTTCAATATTTTTTGATGCATTTTAATGTACTTTTATGGCACCATTCCATGAAAGCTCCTATTTTTGGCTGACTTGCTCTTTTACTGGGCCAGAGGGCTATCAGACGTCTATTTCAAGTTTTTCATATTGTTATTGCATGCTAAATAAATCAGATACAAGATTTAATGCCTTCCCTGACCTATTTTCATAATGGAAAAATGAATTTTATTCGAAAATTATTTACCTGTAGCGGTATTTTCGGTAGCATGATATTGAGGCACCATTTTTTCAATGTGGTGCAACACCTGCTTGTTGAAACAGCCATGAAATGATGATATTTTGCAAAAATTACCTTTGTTACTTATTGTACACAAGATACATCACCGTATATGTCAAACGGTTAGTTTAAGATACTGTATTATCGAATAAGTCGTTTTCAGGAACATGGAATGGAATGGAGTGGAATATGAAATGTAAGCCAAAAGCCAAGCGCAGGGTCCCATGAGGTCTTTCAGTGCTGAAAGGAAAATTAAAAGAGACAAGGTTTTGAAGGCGTAGCAGGAGGAAAACTTCAAAGCAGTTGCCCCATGAAACACTTGTTAGGAGATGGTAGAAAGTCAGATGGAAGAAAGAGAATAAGAACGGAGGTATAGTATACTCAATGAAAGGGATGAAGCTAGGGGACGAAGAAACGCTACAAAGAACCTTATGAAATGCTTACAGTGAACCACGTGGGGTACAATGACGGTCCTATTCCCCTGGGTGGGTTTTCAGGAACGCGCTCTATCTATAACTTTACTCAACTTTACTCAGCAGCTGAAGCCAGGCCGTTTGCATTTCTAAGAGCTGATTAGATATTCTATTCATTTCTTTTCCTTAGGATTCAGGGAACTGCCGTTGTCTACGTAGTTTAAGGACGTCAGGGGCGGTTCATGGAAGAACAAACATCGTCTGGAAATGACTGATTTTATGTGAATTGTATTATTGGGTCTAGCTCCTCGAACGCGGAATCAAAGTTAAATGGAGGAAATCTCTTTTATGAAAATAACCTGGACGCATTTGTAGCCAATTTACCAGTTTCCCCATCTCTAACTCACTTTCTAGTTTTCTCTAAAAGAAAACTATTCAGATTGGTATGTCTGTCCGTCCTCAGATCTTAAAAACTACAGAGGTTAGAAGGCTGCAAATTGCTATGTTGATCATCCACCCTCCAATCATCAAGCAACAAATTGCATCCCTCTAGGCTCAGTAGCTTTTATTTTATTTAAGGTTAAAGTTAACCATGATCGTGCGTCTGGCACCGCTATAGGTTCCAACAACACAGGCCACCACTGGACCGTTGCTGAAAGTTTTGTTGGTCGCGGCTGAGAGTTTCTTACAGCATTCTACGCTGTGCAGAAAACCCTGTTGCGCCGAAGAAATTTCTGCGCTTTTTTTAATGTTTGATAATGCTATTATAAATCTCGTTAAGTCCAGTATTTTAAGTTGTAGTTAGAATTTCTATTTGCTTTGCTAAGATTGTAAATTAAATTATCAGCAGAAGACGCTGCCGTGCAATTTGTAAGGGAAGCACAGAAAATAATTCTCTCTCTCTCGCTCTCTCTCTCTCTCTCTTTCTCTCTCTCTCATGCACCAAAGACTTAGCAAACATGCCTAATCTATAGTTGTTATGCCTTGCTGAAGTGTTAATCATTTTTCCAACTCGATGTATTAGCGTGGGTTCGAGAAACCCCTGTAGCAAGTAAAATACTAAATATTAATTTAATTGATTCTCATAGATGACTGCATATTAAAGACTGATGCAGTTAATTTTGAAATTGGTGCTAGATGGTGTTTTGAATATGGTGCTAGATGTGGTTTCCTTACATATATGCAGTGCTACGAAATGAAAAACAGGAAGGGAAAAGTGTTTAAGTGAGGAAGTCCGATACACTGTAGCCCACAACTTTCTGACAATTTAGTGAAACCTTAACACACACACTCCACTTTTGCTGATACCCAAAAGATGTAGGAATGGTCACATGAATTAAAAAAGAAGATAGCAAATGATACAAGCATAATTCTTACAGTGAAAAATAGAAGCACACATCAAGATGCTTATTACTTTAAATATTTCAAAACATTTTGATAGATGCTGAGTGCAGTGGGAGTAGCAGTTTGGAAAAACCGAAACAGAAGGACATTTCCAAATCTGAGTAGTAGAGGGAAGAGAATGTTCATATATGAATGTCGCTACAGTCCTTTCCCCTAAAGGATTCATATCCCGTCAGTTCAGCAGTTCATCTTCATGAAACAGTCTAAAGCCCATTAGATAATTAGAGAGTTTCTCCCACCCTCCTAATCACCCAGATCCCCTATCGACGCCTATATTGTTTCTGTTGCATCATCAAATCCTCGACGTGGATTATCTTCGTCATCATTATCCTAAAGGGATGACGTAGACGAATCAATTCCTGTGCGATAATGAGTACTGGCTGGAAATGGTTGGAATTTAGTGGAATGGGCGCATTTTCACCGACGTGACTAATGATATAATTAATTTAAATCCGCACGTTTCACGAAGCGAGAATTAGGAAGTGGATTTAAAATCTGGAATGTCATAACAGACCCCAAACTAAAGTATTCAGTTGTTGGTCTTTTCCTGATGTTTTTTTTCCGTAAGTTCTGTAACTGGGTAGTTATTTTATTCCCTGTATTTATTGGGTTGAAATTCCGAGATATTTTTCTAATTTTGGCAATGTAATTGATTTAATTAGTCTTTAACATCATGCGAGTTAGATTACTTGGTTGTTTGAATAAAGCTAATACAGGCATGATGGAAACACAAGGAGATATTTTCTTCTGTACTTTCTCTAATCAAGAGAATAGGAGGCCTCTCTTTCCTCTGACTTCTATACCAGTAATGGAGTCAACTCTCGAGTCCCCTGAATTATAAACACGTTGAAAGGTTGTTGGACCTCCTTAGTGCTTAGGTTTCATACTCTTTTTCCCTTGATCATCTGCCTCTCTCAAATCCTGCTTAATGGCCCTCCCGTTGGAAACGAGCTGGTTAAAGTAGGCTATTCAGAGAGCGCAGTGTAAGAAAGACTTCCACGTTCTGGGAAGAGAAGGCTGGTTGATCCTTGTGATTTTGATTTATGTAGATATTTGGCATTATGCCAAACACTAGGGCAACTAAGGCCATTCAGCGCTGAAACGGAAACTGACAGTAAGAGGTTTGGAAGGTGTTACAGTAGGAAAACCTCAAAGCAGTTGCACTATGAAACAATTGTTAGAAGAGGGTGGGCAGTAAGCTGGAAGAAAGAGAATATGAACGGATGTACAGGTAAAGGAAAGAAAGTAGTTGCAGCTAGGGGCCGAAGGGACGCTCCAAAGAACCTTAAGTAATGTCTACGTTATACCGAAAGAGGTGCACTGACCGCATTACCTCCCTACGGGGGGTTGATTCTTGTGTCACATCCTTACATCATGGTAAGTTAGTGTCGACATCATGTGAGAAGGTAATGGTATGTAACTACACATGGCTCCTATTCGAAACCATTTTATTTGGAAGGATTACAAATGAGTCGTGGTTCTGCCATTGTACAGTAGCAGATTGTATAACCTAATTGAGAATAAAACAATTTGAAATAATTACAAATATGTACTGTAACTGATATTCTGTCATTATGAAATAACAGATTTTGTAGTTTCGTACTTAACACATTTTTATTTCAAAATTTCGTATTGCTGTGAATGTGAACGTAAGGTATTTCTTATTCGTTTTTTTTTATTTTATTTAACTGAAATACAGTTTTTCAGACGAACTAGTTAATAATAAGGGGATAAGAAAATATACTTATGAAATTCAAATAATTAATCATTTTCGAGATTCAGCAAGTTACTCGATAAAACTACAAAAACACTGGGACGCGAAGACTGAAAACTAATTACATGATGAGGACGGTAAATGTTTTAAAAAAGAATTTTAAATACAAACTAAGCCAATAAAGCAACAACAGGCTTGTTCCATTTCAGCCATGAAGTGGATTTCTTTAGTTCAGTTGTCCTTTTTGGGGCTGAGCTTTCCAATCTTCTCGGGATAAAGGATAGAAGTCAATAACCTTGAGAGGGTTTTCCAGCGTTATAGTCGAGTGCTTTATTTGATACTTCAAAGACAACTGACTGCGGATGCATTTCCCAAACGATGATCAATGTAAAGTAATCGTGAAGACTTAATCTGGCGCAATCCATTTTCTATTGAGTCTATATGACACCACTCTCTATTGAGTCTTTATGATAAACTTCAATTTTGCCTCTCGGCCTTCACTCCATTTCCTCCTCCAGACATTCCTGTTAAAGATAGATCTGTGGCGAGAGGGGAACGAGAGGGTCACCTTACATTTCATATCGAGATGGAAATACAATTCTGGCACAAGAGGGAAAGGGGCATGGCAGTATGGATTATATATATATATAATATATATATATATATATTATATATATATATTATATATATATATAGTATATATATATATATATATATATATATATATATATATATATATATATATATATATACTCATAGATATATGTAAATTTTGTGTGTGTGTAATTGCTATTAGTACGTGGCCTAAGAAGCAGGCAAATAAGCTTCAAGACGATAAGCGAAGGAAAAGAAAAGAACCCTTACACAATGATAGGTCTAACTTCTTTAATTGTGAGTAGTTGTGAATGAAATATGAAACATAAGAAATGAAGCGATGAAACGAAGCGCTTCAAAAAATATTTTAGAAAGCAGAGCAGACATAGTTGTTGCTTTGTAACGTTTCAAAGTATTTGTTTTACATGTTCCTTAATTTTCTTTATATATGAGTGTGTATGTATGTACGTATTTACGAATTAACCCGTGACGCTGGATTTTATTCTCTTTTCATCTCGAGTTCAAGGTATGGCACATCATTCATTTATTTTGGAATTTATGATTTATGAATTACTATCATGCATCTTCACCTTGTCTCAATTTTTCGAAATAATTTACGCTGGAAACGAAAATGAAACAAGGAAATAGATAGATATGATCTTCTATGCCTTTTACATTTGGTTAGTTTGTATGCACGAAACTCAGTTTTGTGAATACTTCATTCATTTTAACATAATAGGAGTTGTGCTGAACGATCTGAAAGGTATTTTGTTTGCTATGCTTATTTTTTAACCTAGAAATAACGATGGAATTGTTTCCGTAGTGATGTGAGTGTATGCTAGAACTGGGGTTCTCTCTCTCTCTCTCTCTCTCTCTCTCATTGTCATAAAGTGAAGGTCAATAGTTTTACGTGCCATTCTGTTTATATGCAAGAGCAGCTAGAAAATCTGGAAGAATTCATCTTGATTTCACGTGAGAGATTTTGAAGACTCCAGACAAAAAAACTTTCCAATTTACCAAAGGAACGTTTTCATTTGTGTATGAATAAGAAGGACTCACCAGAGGATCAGTTGATGTCGTCGTTTCATTGCACAGAGTAAAAGATTCCTTGCTGCTTATCATCTTGAATAGCATCCCTCTTACCAGCAAGGGATATTTAATGAGGCACTCAATGGATTTCAGAAAATTGACTTCTTTTATGACTTGGATTTAGCTTCGCCTTCTCTCGTCTAGTGGCTGGAAACTTGCAGCCTCAGCATCGGCCGTCTCATTAGTTAAATATTTCTCCCTCGGTTGGAGGAGAGGCTCTTCCAGTACAAAGGAGATCGCTAAAAGCTAACTGGATCGGTTTCTCTCTCTTCAAATAGAATGATGATGATGATGATGATGAGTGAAATGGGAGGAAAAGGGGCTGAGGAGTGAGGAAGGTTTAAGGGTGGGGAGGAAACAGGGAAATTTAACAGGAAGAAGAGGAATAGGAATTATAGGGGAGGGAAGAAATTCATAGGAAGAAAGGAAAGCGAGACGAGTATCAGCAATGCTTTTGAGCTTATTTGTTTAGGGGCGAAGGAGTAACTAGGTTAAACAAGTGAAAAAGAGTTAGCTTTATACAATAAATTTATAGGTTGTGAGAAGAACAATAAATTAGAAGGAAAGACAAAGATAGAGACTTGTGTGTCTTAATAACAACAACAAATGATTTCTCTCTTTCATTTCATTCTATTTCCTTCAGAAGAATGGCATTTTATTATTGTTATTTCAAAGTGAAATTCATGCTGTCTCATCGCAAAATATGTGGTGTCAGGAAGGTAAGATACATAACAGTCATGTTTATTACATTAAGTATTAGAATTATCATCAATAAAGTTTATTAATATAGTTATCATGCTCCATTTCCTTCGTTTAATGGAAAGACTGTTGAGAAGGGTAACGCCAGGAGCACACGAGCCACTCTGTGGCGCCACGTCGTGGCGTCGGTGTGTGGCGGGGATGTGGCTTACCATAGGTTTCCATTATTTATAAGCTACGCTGATTCCCCGCCACAGATTATAAACAATGGAAACCTATGGGATGCCACATCCTCGCCACACACCGACACGGAGCCACGGAGATGACTCATGTAGTACTCCTGTCGTAAACCAGACTCCTCATGGGGCAAAGACCCAATTAAAATAGGCAAGGAAAATGAGTGGTGGTTAAACCTGAATGAAGATAGTCTTGTAGACCTTCAAATAATCGCGCTATTCATTAGAGCTGAACCATAAGGTTTCAGGTCGACTATTCAGGTGTGGTAGATATGT
>NC_087218.1:37856420-37866420 GCF_015104395.2 Macrobrachium nipponense | reverse complement strand
TATCTGTCAGTTATACGACTGTTTCCTGTACTGTCAATTCCTCATGTAAGTCAGTTTGTCTGCTGAGTAAAGGATGTTGAGTCGAAAGACCTTGCAGAAACTCCGTTGTTTATTTTTCCTTCGTGCGTTTATGCCTTTTATATATATATATATATATATATATATATATATATATTAGATATATATATATGATATATATATATGAAATATCGTAACAGCCATATGCATGGACGATTTTAATTTGATATGGTGATGTAAAAGGCGTGAAAACAAGCATCGATGCAGGGACTCAAATATATGAAGAGGAGAGAGACGAGAGAGAGAGAGAGAGAGAGTATGGCGTTGCGCTTAATCGAAAGAGCATAGCTTTTATTTAATAATTAAAATATATGCACTCATTCCGTAATATAATTTTTTTTTTTTTTTTTTTTGCAGTTTACCCGCTTTCATTTATCTTTTAGCAGACAGAATATGAATATCTGGGACCCAACACAACATAAGGAAGTACGCTGCAAATGTCTTACTGCCAAATAACTATATATATATATTATTTATATATATATATATATATACATATATATATACTATATATAATATATATTATATATATATATATATATATATATATATATATTGGGATAAATATATACTGCTCGTTGTTGATATACACCGACGTACTCTACTAATGCTCTTGCTGTTGTAGGTCCAAAGGATAAAACCCTTCATGACATTTATTTTCTTTTGCCAACCAAGTTGTGTGTAACATTTATACCCATCAGAGTACAATAATATTGTGTTAAAGGAAGGGAACTACAAAGAAAGAGAGAGAGAAGAGGGGGGGCTGGGGGGGGGGCGGTAGACGGTGACGAAATTTGGGCTTTGCTATGTGCAGCGTACTTCCTTATGTTGTGTTGGGTCACAGATATTCCTATTCTGTCTGTTAAAAGATAAATAAAAGCGGGTAAACTGCAAAAAAAAAAAATATATATTACGGAATGAGTGCATATAATTTTGATTATTAAACAAAAGCTATGCTCTTTCGATTAAGCGCAACGCCATACTCTCTCTCTCTCTCTCTCTCTCTCTCTCTCTCTCTCTCATATATTTAGTCCCTGCATCGATGCTTGTTTTCACGCCTTTTACATCACTATATCAAATTAAAATCGTTCATGCATATGGCTGTTACGATATATTTCATTACTTATAATTTGTTCTTCAGTTTTAACTTAACAGCAGTTTTCATTTATATTGTAGAATAAAGTACTGATGGATGTCTTGGAGAAATTGCACGAAATGAGGCGAATGGAAAGGGAATAAATCTAAGATGGTCTTTGTCATGTTCTTTATTTTTATTCGGTCCAAACTAAAGAATTCTCACGTCAAGTTTTATTCTTCGGAAGTAAATAACTTGACTACATTTCAGTTGAGTGTGTTTGGAAGATGAATTATATGCGTTTAAAACATTAGCGGGATATTAAGTAGAATGTAAATTATTCAAGACTTTCTAATTCTCGCTAATAGATAGATTGAAGGGATTATATACCTCGTAATTTTTTTCAAGATTTCGGTGGAAGATTAAATAAAAATATTTTAGATACATGTTCAACAACAATATGTGTATAAGTAAATCAAGTTTTCCTCTAGTCTGGAATTTTTGTGTAACTGCCGTTTAGTATTATTTTTCATTTTACGCTATTATTAACCGAAAACTGCTGATTTGTTTGTTAGTCAAAGAATGCGTTTAATTCATGAAACTTATCATAGTTTAATGTTATTTAAATAACATGAACGGTTGAAGTGCTTGTGATTGTGCTAATGAGGACAGGAAATCTTTCACTTAGGATATTTTAGGCAAGAAAAATGTAAGCATGCATACAAAATTCTATATTTACACGCACAAGCATGATATGTATATATATATATATATATATATATATATATATATATATATATATATATATATATATGTATATATATATATATATATTATTTGTATATATTTGGTTTTTTTTAGTATATATATTTTTAATTTCACGCGTAGCAAGTGTTCTTTGCTGTGTCGCACATTTCTCCTCTGTCTCCCATTTCCTAGATGTTTGGCCATAGTTGACATATCTGGGCTTCCAGTTCAACCTCCTTTCGTGGAAGTGAAGATGTCACCGCCAGCGACACGGGAATCCCATCCATTTCCTCCACAACTGAACTGATTTCCCCTTGAATTATCTCTCCTTCAGTTGATCTCTCTTCTTTTCTCGGAGGACGACGCCAGAGTCTGCAAGAAAGTTAGATGACACTAATAGCTTTCTTTGTAGGCTATGCTATTTATTCTAGTCTGGGTGGAATAGGTATATCAGGGTTAGAGAACCTCGTTTTTTTTATAGAAAGGACGTCTTCCAAAAGGAGTAAGAAAATACTGGAGTGGATATAGACTGAAACGTGGTTGATGTAGACTGAATTAACTGTTCTTATTCTAAGCTGAATTTATCGACTTAACCTCAGAAAACTTACTATTCACGCTCAAATATTTGTCTTTATTGACAAATGTTGGGATTTTGAGTCTTTCTGTATCACTTGTCTTTGATTGCTTGTAAGTGCTCTTGACAAATGTACGAGCTATATCGTCAGGAGAATGTTTTTTTTTTTTTTTTTTTTTGGGGGTGGGGGGGGGCGTGTTACGACTTTTCAAAGAGGTATTCGTATCCCAGTTGCATCTCTACTTAACCTACTAAAATATCCGCCTTGCATTTTCTTATATTGCTTTTGACATGCACACATACATCCATTATACATATACTCATATATACTATATATATATATATTATATATATATATATATATATATATATATATATATATATATTATGTATATATAATATATATATGGTATTATATATATATATATATATATATATATATATATATGTATATATAATATATATTATGTATTATATATAATATATATATATATATATATATATATATATATATATATATATATATATATATATATATATATATATATATATATATATTAATGTTTGTATTTCTGTGCATGTATGTCTTCTGCCGCTTCCCTGTTTGCTATACTGACTTTGAATTTTGCAGTGTACCTTTATGATTTTACATGTTTTTCATTGTGACCTGATAATGGTGCTTCAGTGAGTTCTATTTTTCATCTCCATAACAAGTACATTTTCAAGACAGGTAGTTTGATGCCATTTTCCCATGTGGATGGAACCTTTCACTCGGCTTCCATTTTCACACCAGTGCAATTGAGCGGATTGTCCGTTAGTTACGGTGAAAAAAATTATGGTTTGGACATGGAATATTGTACAAAATTACTTTACATTTTAATTTTCCCTACTTAAATAGAATTCTGTACTTATCGACCTTTCGGTGTAGTGGAAGCTTGCTGTGAAAAGTACTGAATCTAGGAAATTTTTTTATAATAATAATAATAATAATAATAATAATAATAATAATAATAATAATAATAATAATAATAATAATAATCTAATAATAATAATAATAATAATAAATAATAATAAGAAGAAGAAGAAGAACGATGGATGGAAATAACATCTCTCCCATATGTAGAAAGTGCAATACGAAAAATGAAACCATAAACCACATAGCAAGCGAATGACCGGCACTTACATAGAACCAGTACAAAATGAGTTATGATTCAGTAGTAAAAGCCCCCTTACTGGAGCCTGTGCAAGAAACACCAGCTACCTTGCAGTAATAGGTGGTACGAACACCAACCTGAAGGAGTGATAGAAAACGATCAGGCAAAGATCCTCTGGGACTATGGTATCAGAACGGATAGGGTGATAAGTGCAAATAGACCAGACGTGACGTTGATTGACAAAATCAAGAAGAAATTATCACTCATTGATGTCGCAATACCATGGGACACCAGAGTTGAAGAGAAAGAAAGGGAGAGAAAATGGATAAGAATCAAGACCTGAAAATAGAAATAAGGAGGATATAATAATAATAATAATAATAATAATAATAATAATAATAATAATAATAATAATAATAATAATAATAATAATATGCTTTATTTCAGCTCGGGGCCATATACATTGAATATACAAAATACAGACAGTAACATACACAATCTAGATACATGAGACATGATAAAATAGAAAAGGAAAATTAATAATCGGCACTTATCCTCAAAATAGCTGAGGTAGCATAAAAGCTAGTAATCATCATACTGGTAATAACAGTAATAATATTGGTGAGAAAAAAAATATGCATTGAGAGTAATAACAGTTGGTGCACATATATAACTTAAATTTCAACTAGAGACCTTAGGTGGTTACAGTAGTCAGGTCCAGAGGGCTTAATACATAAATTAAATGTAAATAAAACTTTAACTTGTTACTAATCACAGTAATAATGAAAAATTAAAATATCAGCAATAAATGTAATAATGACAAAAACTGCAGATGACATCTTGCCAGTACAGAGATTAAGTCCTTTAGGGGACAAAGGCCTTCTTTTCCCATCTTTCCCAGTGGAAATTGTACCTATAATCATAGGAATACTAGGCACGATCCCAAGATCCTTGAAAAGGAATCTGGAAAAACTAGAGGCTGAAGTAGCTCCAGGACTCATGAAGAAGAGTGTGCTCCTTGAAACGGCGCACATATTAAGAAAAGAGATGAACTCCTAAGGAGGCAGGATGCAACCCGGAACCCCACACTATAAATACCACCCAGTCGCATTAGAGGACTGTGATAGAGCAAAAAAAAAAAAAAAAAAAAAAAATAATAATAATAATAATAATAATAATAATTAATAATAATAGGGAATAATAAGGGAAAAAAAACTCTATCACGAGAGTATATATAATGTTCTAAAGGGTCCACAATAATACAAAGTGTAAAAAGTCCGTGTATAATTTTGAAGACTTTACAGATAGCTTTCGAACCCTTCCCTGGGTTCATCTTCAGTCCAAATGAACAAAAAGTTACGACAAGTGCAGAGGTAAAACGAGCTAACGACCGTTGTCAACGATCTTCAACGTCTCTTGTTTTTTTAAATTTACCTCTGCACTTGTCGTAACTTTTTGTTCATTTGGACTGAAGATGAACCCAGGGAAGGGTTCGAAAGCTATCTGTAAAGTCTTCAAAATTATACACGGACTTTTTACACTTTGTATTATTGTGGACCCTTTAGAACAAAATAATAATAATAATAATAATAATAATAATAATAATAATAATAATAATAATAATAATAATAATAATAATAATAAAGTCCCATTAGGAAGTATGCCTTTCTGGATGTCTGTAAAGCCCGGAGTAAAAAAAGGTTCTATATTATACTTTTGTTGCTTCTTGGTTGGTTATTCGACGTTGGACGTCTTGCAGGAAAGGCTGTTAACTCAGTCGACAAAGTTTTAAGTGGGTTGAGTGCACTTCCGTGGCTTTCCTGTGACGGATTTCAATTATCCTTTGGGGTGGGAGGACTCTGCAGTTCGTAAATGTAAATTAGTTTCTCAGATGAATCCGGTTGCAGACACTTTTCATTAAGATATTCATTTCCTCTCTGTGTCTCACTCAGCGACCTCCTCTTCCCGGAAAACGAATTTGAGGTAACTTGTGGATACGCATTGTGGTGCAGACAAACGATTTCCTTGAAATATATATCGAGGCCTATTGTAAGGGTGCGGGGACGTTATATTTGACAATAGAGTTCTTCTTCCTCCCTTCATACAATAAATAAATGTATGAAGGGAAAATTTATTTTTTTCTATTATGAAATCTCAATAGCAATAAAATGTATTATTCCAATGCCATTAACCATTATTGCTGCTATTTCAGTTCCCCAGAAAGAAGTCATGGTATAATAGTTTTGGTGTTGCTAACATTATTCGGGTTAATACTGCATAGAATAAATTGACAGTTTTTAGTGCACGTTATTTATCAAGTACAAAATTCGTAGCCATTGTCATTTTCAGGTTACTCATAAACTTCATTTTGATTCTGCATATATATGTGGATGAATAATTATTTCTTTTTGAGTGTTTATGCTTTTATGTATACTCAGAAATAGTTCTTACATCATATCATCTTTTTCGTTTTTAGTGATCTTTATTTTTATTATTTAGATCATATTATTATTTAGTCACTGGCGTTATAAGTAATATGTATAACTTCCTTGCAATGCTTTTGTGTAAATCTTTCCAAGCAGTCCCCAGTTCGGCAGAAGTATTTTAAGAAGTCTGCTATCCTCTTATATCACAAGCATCATCATAGCTATATGGAAGAAAATCATTTGTGTTTTGATGCAGTAAAAGTACTTTTTAAACTTGAGAGGAACTTTTTAAAGGCAAATGAGTTAAAAGGAGGACATAGTGAAATGATAGAAATTTCTAACGTTATTTTATTAGGTGAGCTCTTGTAAGGAGTCTTGTAGCACTTAACAAGTCACCTGTTCGTTCATTTATCGTGAGAATAACAATATCCCTTTTAATCGTCAGTTCATTGGATTTCTTTACCCCCTTTACGGCAGGTATTGAATTCCGTTCCTGCTTACACTTTCCTTGAATTGAAATTTTTCGTACCCATTCATTTGCTGGTGGAGTGGGGCCTCATCTAAATAAGTGCTTTAACTTCCTACAAATCCCTGCATAATTAAATTGGTAAAGATAATTATTTACCTTTCAAAGGGTAATTCATTTACCTATGGTCAATATACTCGATAGATGTACATTCTTTTTATTTTTGTTTTGAATAGAAGCGTTGGTAAAATAATTTCAGTGGCAGGAGTAACTCGAGTTTCTTTTTCTTGTTTTTTTTTGTAAACTACTTGCCCAAACTAATGGCAGTTATTTGATTCTCGTTTTTATTAGAGTACATTGAGGATTTCCTCTAACTTCATTAACCATATTGGGATGACAGTTATTGCACTTATTGCACAGGTAGAGGAAGACCTGTCGGGAGAATTTTAAAACTGCTGTGATTTCGACATTTTTCCTCAACAACGAAAGATTAAAGTTCTTTTATTTTTCCGTCTGATAATAGTGAATAGACATTGTTGGTGGCACGATAACAAGATGATGTTGCTATTCTATATGCAGTTAATGTTTTATGTGTTTATGTATGATATGTACTACAATCAAGCGTACATATATTTATTTTTTCATCATTTCATCTAGAGGAATAGTTCTTGGCTGAAATTGTTTTAATTCCTTAGCAAGAAATTCTGTACAGGAATTGTTTCTTGAACATAAAAGGTATAAAGACTTCAATTCATCTTTCGCTATGATGATATACGTAATCAATTTATCAGTGTTAACTAACATTATGGGACTGAAAATAATGTTTATAGTTAACACGTAACCACTTCCGGTGGAAGACACACCTTGCTAGTTTTCCCAATTGTGATGCCTTGTGTTTGCCCACAGGGAACACTCACAACAGGCCTCATTGAGAGACTGCTGTTCGCATTAGATTTTTGCTTACTCGGGGAGTAACCCTACAAACTAGTTTGTTGTTGTTGTTGTTCTTGTTGGGGGTTAAGAAAGCCCCATGGAAAAGCCTAAAAATGTCTGAAAAAGATGTTTCGCGTCGAGTTAAAGATACAGGAATTGTAGGATAGGATGTCTATGATTTATGTATTGGAATGAAAATGTAAAAAATAGACAAAGTGCATGTTAAAGAGTACAGAACAAATATTTTTAATAAAATATAGTGTATTTATTTTAATTTTCTTTGGTGAAACAACGCGCTATTTGGCCGTAGATTTTAGCACGTGACCTTTGCAAGCTGGAGGTTGGATCACACCTTGTTGAATGTCATTAGATTGAAATTAACCACATTACAACTGTAAACAGGAAGTCTTGTCTTTCGATCTTGTATAGAAATGAGTAGCGCCGCCACCTCTCCATTACTACGACCATAACAGAAAAATGCCTGCTTTTGTTCTGTTATACCCAAGCTTTCTTATGCTGATTGCTGTTTGCACAAGAATATTGTTCACTCACTAGAAAATCTACAGAAGCTCGTCAGTAGATCTTCTAGTTCTTATTTTTGCCCCTCAGTCACGCACTAAAATTTTCAAGGTTTGTGTCATCGCTAATTCTCTCCAGAATTATACTTTTCCCCCTAGATGCTGACCCCTTGGCGTGGGTAGGGGGCTTAGGGACCAGAAGCTGGGCCTGATGCCTGGTGGGGATGGTTTCTCACCGGTCTTTGGGACCCAGCTGTTGGTCAAACAAAATTAGTCAGCCTTTTCCTCTTGCTGTAAATTATTTCCATTTTTCTACCTCCTCCTCCTATTTTAGGTGTGGATTTTATGGTAATGACTTTTGGTTTGGTTCTGAATGTGATTTGACTTGTGCTTTGGCTTTGATGGAAGATGAGGATGGATGGCACGCCACCTCACCTGTAGAACTCGAGTACCCGACGTGGTCGAGCGAGGGGAAAGTTTCATGTCAAACCCTGCCTTCGGTGCCGGGTTGTGATCTCGACGGACATCACGACGCCTTAGCACTGAGGGTGAGGTGTATATCCAGGTAATACCCCTAGGGCGGCCTTTGTAAAAGGGATGACCCCGTCCTCTAATTGTGGCTCCGTGGTGGGTATGGGGATTACGCGGACGAATTATATCTTTACGTATATATGGCAAACCCCCATCTTTTATAATCTGACCCTGGCAGGGAAATGGACTTGGCAATGGATAATTCAGTTCGAACATCATTACGATGGAACCTTTTTCTTCTCCTGTTTTGGAAAGAAAGAAAAATGCAAAATTGAATTCAAGGAACTTAAATATTCAGAGTAATAAGAAAGGAAAAATGGAGATTCTTCCTGGTATGTATGAATTAGTTTCATACAAGAAGTTTATAGTTCTTAGCTCGAAGATGATGTATTGCAGAATATCAGTGTATTTAAAGCAAACAGAGAAATTAATAATGTATGTAACAGTGTACCAAAAATTCGTCCACAATATGACGGGACCCTATTAGTCGAAGTCTCCTCACCTGAACAAAGTGAAAAATTGCTCAAGATGAATACCTTGGTAGGGCGAAAAGTTACGTGCTTCCCTCATCTTATTCATAACCAAAGTCGAGGAGTAATATATGCTCCCGAACTGATCTTATTAGACACCGAAGAAATTCAGCAGGAATTAGAGGAACAGAATGTGGCAAAGGTGGTCAGAATGAGAAAGAAGGTGGGGGATCAGATTGTTCCCCTGGCAACGCTAATCCTCACTTTTAACACCTTTAAATTACCTAATGCTATCAAGGCAGGATGGCTGAACTGCAAAGTCAAGCCATACATACCATCATCTTTGAGATGTTACCATTGCCAGATGTTTGGTCATTTGATCCAGAAATGTAGAAAGAAAATAAATGAAGAACCTGTTTTATGTTGTAATTCTGACATCGAAAACTGTTGTTGTACATTTCTGCCGCATCAAAGGTATACACCCTGATCCTGACCTCTACATACATGATCAGAGGATATCATGTAAGGAAGAGACGTTTTCTGGGATTATTGTTCGACAAAAGAATGACTTGGGTACCTCACCTAAAAGATCTGAAAGTCAGGTGTATGTAAGCTCTGAATGTTTATAGAGTGCTTTCCCATACATCTTGGGAGCAGATAGGAATCACCTAATGATCCTCTACAAAGCCATAGTGGCATCAAAATTAGCATATGGTTGTGAAGTATACTCTTCAGCCTCGAAATGAAAACTAAATATTTTAGATTTGGCACATAATGCAGGAATAAGGATTGCGAGTGGTGCCTTTAAATCGTCTGCAATCCCAAGCCTTTAGGTAGATTCAGGGGAACTGCCTCTGGATTCATGTCATCATATATCACTTGTTCGATACTGGCATAGAATCCAGAGGACTCCTGACTCATTAACTTGTAAAGCAGTTTTTAATGATAAATATTTTAGCCTTTATGAACATAATCCGAGTTATCTAAAACCTTTTGGATACAGTTTTAAAAATTTTAGAAGATTACTC
>NC_087218.1:37846420-37851420 GCF_015104395.2 Macrobrachium nipponense | reverse complement strand
CACATGTTTTCCAAAGCAACATAATTCTAAGTTAATGCGATACTGAACACAACGTTTGCTGAATTATGTCTATTAAAAGAGCTTTTAAAAGAACTCGTAATATCGTATTAATGATTTATTTAAATGGATTAATTATATTAATGTACGGGACGTAGTTTGATCAAATAACTTACTGAGGCATGCTCCAATCCACTCTTTAAACAAATCCGAACCACGCCTCAAATATTTGTCTGATACGCCGTAGTCGTTAAATAATTAATCTCCTAATAGGCCATAGGATAGTTTATTCATATTAACCAACTGTAAACAAACTAGATTCGTTCAAGTAAGAGGGACTGCTTAAAATTCCCATCAGAAGTGGAATACATATGATGAAAACAGTTCATTCTTATAATTTAACAATAAACTAATTGTAATGGGACTGTAGAACAAGTTAAATAGAGACATTAAGAAAACAGATGTAGTTGGTAATGAACAGAAAAGGATTCACATGAGTAAAAAGTGGTGTATATGTATGTAACTAAAAAGTATGCAGTATAGGAACTGTTATTGTGTTATATCGACCGTTTATTAAATAGTTTCATAAGCAACGACCGACATCTCGGTATTGGACTTAAGCTGGAAGGTTTAGACGCTAAATAGTAATGAGTGTTTGTGTTATTGTTTGATTATAAAGTAAATAGACAATAGACGCAAGTGAATTGCTCTGGTTCAAGCTTGCAACTTTATTTTAAAGATATCTTGCGCTGTTTGAACGCGTGAAAGGAATTTTATAGAGAAAAAAACAGGTAAGAAGTTCATATTAGGTATTCTATGATTCGCAGAAATATCTTCAGTCTACTTACTTGCAATGACAACTATTCTTTCCTTCAAGAAAAATAAAAGAGTTCTTGTCGTTCCTTTTGGTGCTTTATCGTTAAAAAATTATTGTAAGTTCTTTCCTTCTAATTATTAGGTTCCTTCCATGGTAGTGAGCCCCAAGGTGTTTAACCCGATATGTACCCACCTTTGCGGCGTGATTACACACGCCCCTTGGGGATTACCGTGAAAACGTAAACAAAACACTGTAAATATAAAAAAAAGGTAGTGGCCCCTAGAAAACGACCCCCGAAAACCCTTGGGGGTCACAATATATTATTTCCCCAGAGGCAATGATATTATCTCAGCATAAATTTGACATTGAAGAGGTCCAAATGTAATATTTCGTAAAGGGACGAATTTGTAAAGGATAGAGAAAGGTATAGAATATTCAAGCAGCCCCCCTCCAATCCCATCCCATCCCCCTTTTCCCCCATCCCTTCCCCCACCCCCATCCCCCTTCCCCCCATCCCCTTCGTCTCTTCCAGCGTATTTCTCCATCCATCATTGGCTGAATGGTTAAGGCCATCAATTTCTCCTGATTTGGCCAAGGGGCTGCCACTCACCAATGAATCCATTAATCTTTCACCTACGATGCTCGCAAGCGCTTGGCAGGACTGAGAAAAAAGGGAATAAGTATTAGAATTATGCTTGAATGACTCATTTTTCTTTATATGAATTGGGGTAGTTGTAAATTGATACTTTCTTCATGATTTTTTTTTGGATGTATAAATTTTATTTTACCCCGATATTATACAGCAAACGTCTCTCCCATGTCTTATATCAATATATATATATATATATATATATATATATATATATATATATACATATATATATATATATATATATAATATATATATATATATATATATATATATATATATACACACACACATATATATATATATATATATATATATATATTATATATATATATATATATATATATATATATATATATATATATAACTCAGAAGGCGTTGAAGAAGACAGCATTAAACATATGTCACTTTATTCTCATTGCGACGTTTCGAGACCAGAACTATCTAACATTAGAAATCATGGGGAATTTTGTAAAAATAGTATAAACTATAAGGATTTTAAGATATTGTTATCAAGTCCATACGCACATCACCTTCCAATTTTAGAATCTCTAGCTATAAAGAAACTAGTTCCAACTTTGAACAACCACTCTTCATCTGTTCCCTTGTACATTGCTTAAACCAGGCCCTTCTTCTTGTTTACTTTCGATGCGTTTTCCATACAGCAACCGAACGTCGTTGAGACAAGGTGTCTTTTTATAACTATTCCTAATTTTAATAATGCCTTTTTATTTATAAATATATATTATATATATATATATATAATATATATATATATATATCTATATATATATATATTTTATATCGTTTTATTTCATTATTTAGAGTAACTTGTATTTCAATGTTGTGAATTTCCTTGTATTACTTTATTCAATGTGTGTTTTTTCTATGTCACCAAAAATCATTTAATGCTGTATTGTATATCAGTTTTTATCTTTTATTTTAGCCTGGATGATGAGACATTGATCTCGAAACGTCGCAATGAGAATAAAGTGACATATGTTTAGTGCTGTCTTCTTCAACGCCTTCTGATTTGTACTGCCGAGGAATAGCCTAACCATCATATATGTATATATATATATATATATAATATATATATATAACATATATATATATATATATAATATTATATATATATATATGTGTGTGTGTGTGTGTGTGTGTGTGTGTGTATACATATATTATATATGTATATAAATAAATATATATACAAGGCAAATTATGGTTATGACAAGCTTTAGAGTAATAATAACTGTTATGAAATTTTATGAATATAAGGGACCCATTACATTCTTTCTCCTAGGTTTCTCGATTATTTAATCTTTTTTAGGTAATGATTCAATGACAGTTTTTTTTTATTTATCATCTCGAGGAAAGTTAATGTCATATATCACCGATTCAGCGACTCGGAAATAATTAATAACTCTTTATCAGGAAGCCACTATATATTATCTATAATAATAGATGCTGTTCTCTTAGGTGCAGGAAAGACCCGCAGATACGTAAGACTGACGAATGTCTTATTCATAATTTTCTTGATATTGCATGTATGTAGTGATATATATTCTAATAATATTATATATAATATTAATTATATATATATATCATATATAATATATATATATATATATATTATATAGGTATTAAAATTCTTGTGCATATAGGCTACAAATGTCCTTTAATATCCAATTCGCTCTGCCCCGGAATTAATTATTTTCATATGTTAAGCGAAGGGGAATTTTTAATTGATAATAGTTTCCTCCTCCCGTGGATTCGAACGGCGGACAGAGGAGAAATCAGGACTCCAGTGAGTTAGCGACTCGGCCAACAAGTGAGGTAGAACGAATTGGGTATTAAAGGACATTTGTAGGTTAATGCATGTATATGAATCACGGTGGTGTGATAGAAATTCGTATATAATGTATGTGTTTACATATGTAGATAAATAGATAGTTCTAGTTTTTGTTATTATTTTATCTCATAGGCAGTCCTTCTTTATAATTTTTATCAGTCTTCAGTAGATCATGATAATTTCAATTATCACTGCCACTGGGGAAAAAAAAGATGAAAACCGTTGGCAGTGCATTGACTTAGAGTTATCATTGACCGAACTGGCGACGCATTACATAGGGTCTTGGGACTAAACCAAGTTACTGAGGTGAATCAGAAAAGGCTTTGTAAACTCCTGAACTCTTAAAAACGGCGATTCTCCCCAAACGCCTGTTCCAAAACTTCGCTCTTTCAGCAGAGGCTGGGGATGGTTCTGAAGTATAATGAAAATCCGTTCGCATTGTGACAAACTTTATCGTGACAAAGTTGGTGAAACCTCTCCTGTCCTCAATGGTCCAAGTTAGGGAGAAGAAATGTGGCTGGAAGTCTCTTCTGTCTGGGTTACCTTCACTGTGGCGTCTCTGATTCTTGTTTTGCGAATGAGTGCCTTGCTAGCGAAGTTATTTTTCTTTTCTGACTAGATTTCTGGTGATTTTTTTTTCTCACAGTAATCTGTACATTAATTTCATTTATTTGTGAGCTTTTCAAGTGATCATTTGTGTTAAAAAAATCAAGAATCTGTCACTGCTCTGTTTTTCCACTGGTGGGTCAAGGGGCAATCCTTATTAAAACGAAAAGCTGTTATCAGTAAATCATCCGGTTTACATATAATGCAACACACCTCTCTCTCGATGTCTTAAGTGTTTTATGAAAGACCAAGGTCGTTACTTCTGATATTTCACAGGCACTTAACCACGATGATGAAGTAAATTAAGTTTTCTACGAAATAGCCACTGTATTGATGCGAACAGTCACCCCTATGTTAGAGATGGATTTTTTGCATAGTTTCTAAGGGGAATCTGCAAATACAGCGTAAAACGAAAAGAGCCGTTACGAAAAAAAGGCCTAGAAACAGGTAGGGTCTAAATTGTGGTTGGATACGTCTCACGTCATTTACCGAGATTAGGAGATAACTGACAGCCAAGAACTCAACGTGTACACTATGGAAATAGCAAATAGCTATTACAGTTGCCATAAGTCATTTATGGACCATTGAAGTGACATCTTTCCTGCTAAATTCATCCAAATCGTATGGCGCGTAGTATTAATACACAATATGAGTTAGCCCGTCCATCGCTCAAAACCTGCTTTAGTTCCTCATAATTATGATCATCCCTGTCCAATAAAGTTTTTTAACAATGAAATCTATAGGAACTGATATATCTACGTGCTATTTCCATATTGTAAACGTAAGTTTTTGGCTGTTATTTATCTGTTAATTTTTATATTCTGGTTAAATACACACACACACACACACACACACACACACACACACACACACATATATATATATATATATATATATATATATATATATATATATATATGTGTGTGTGTGTGTGTGTGTGTGTGTGTGTGTAATTATTTACTTATTTTTTTATACGCACACACACACACTCAAAATTAATCACTCTAAAACTCCATAGCACTATTTTCACAAGGACCAAGTACGTAGGCAGCTACTATGTACGAGTATTATGGATACGG
>NC_087218.1:37838920-37841420 GCF_015104395.2 Macrobrachium nipponense | reverse complement strand
GGTGTTTGTGAGAAGTTCTTGCAAGGATGGTTTTTTATTGTGGGCATGACGTCACAAAACGCATGTAGGCTCATATTTGTATCAGTACGCTTGATAACGTCAATACGTATAGGTTGACGAAACAGCTGTCGCGTTTTTGTAAAAATACTGGAGTAAATGGAAGAACCCCATTATGTGTCCATGAGTAACCTGAACAATGAAGTGAAGAAAATAATTAGAAAATATGAATCAATTTCAAAAAAGCTGGTAAACAGTGAAAAAAAGCCATTCTATTCAATGAATGTTGTATCCGTGAAAAATTGTACCCTAGAAGTAGTAATATAATATATATATCTAACCCTATAATATATATATATATATATATATATTATATATATATCTATATCTATATCTATATATATATATATATATATATATATATGATATATATAGTATAATATATATATATATATATTTATATTTTCCATATTATATATATATATATATTTTATATATATATATATATATATATATATATATATATATATATATATTTTATTTTCTATATTCTATTATATATATGTGTGTGTGCGTGTCTGCATAATTAATTACAACACTTTGCATATTTGATTTACTTCAGCACCTTATCATTAACACAACGTCTGATGCACATTAGTATTCGCCTGGAGTAAGCTCTTACTCTAGCCCCCGTTTCCTTTACGTCTCTGAGAGTCTACTTAAGTACTTCCGTCTGCATAATTTGTCCTTAAGTAACAGCGTACTGATCCCCAATTAGGCACTGTTGTGTTATGTTAGCTATTTCTAAGTAAATTGTTTCTAAATATTACATATCCAATTCAATTTATGTGGCTGGAAAGACTGGGAAAGCTTTTTACCTGTTGCTTCCAGTTCTTAAAGATATGTGAGTGCATAACTGGAACACTTTCGTATGTATAATTTCGATTTATACAGGTTACCAAAAGGTGTTATTTCCCCTTTGTCTTTCGACCTGAATGTGAAAGTGTTTTATTTATTTTATTAATTTTATGTCCTTACACATCTTCTTATTACCATTACGGTTAGCAAAGTTTGTTAGCAGTTTTTCCTAATTTAAAAGTACTTTTGAGCTTTAGATATTAGTTCTTAGTTAGTCAAGGAGGTGGTTGATAAGCCTTTCCAGTATATAGTGATACTCTAAAAGGATATTGGCTCACGTGCATTAGATGGTAGCTAATGATAATGATAGAAAATCAAAGTTTTACCATTCGTTACCCGCTTATGGATCACTGAACGTGTCATTTAAAGAACTATATTGACGCACCACCTAATTCATCATGATGACAGGTATATTAGCATTTGACGGATAACCATAACTGAATAGAAGTCGGTCCATTTGTAGCAACGCTCTTGAGACCTCTTTCCGCTCCAAGAGTCATTGATCCTATGTCTTTGATAATCCCTTATTTATAATTGTGATTCCTCAAGTTAGATTTTTTCATTCATGGTTTAGCTGTAATAATATTATCGATTATAATTACTTGTATTTAGTTTTATCTTTATTTCGGGTTTTAATGGAGGCGGGACAAGGCATCAGTGTAGATTCCGTCTTCCTTTTGAATTGTTTTATTTTTAAAATATGGACGCACGAGTCTTGATTACACGTACTCTGCCACAAAGAAACGGAGAAGCTGTTATTATGGCTGTGCTTAATGACTCCTTTATGGGATATCAACGCTCCATTTCATTTCCATTATTAAATTAGTTATGAAATTCATGGTAACTAAGATAAATTCAGTGCTTATAATGCACTCATATAACATTTTTGAGTTGAGGGTCGGTTTTCCAGTTTATTATCCGTCAGTAGCTGTCATTTAGAACCAAAAGGAAAAATCATTATTTAAGGCTCATTCATTATGTTATTTTAGTTAGAGTTGTCTCTGAATCATCTGAAGTTGATTAACGTTGATTAACTGAGTCGTTTCTTTTATTTTGATTTAGCCAGTGCTCCTTACTCATCGTTCGTCGTCACAAGTGTGTCATTAACACGGCCTAAATATACAATCCCCTTTAACACCGTTCCCAAAGAAGTTTTAGTACTCTCCTATAGTAATTAAGGCTCCGATAACAACTAAGATGCAATGAACCGCCATCCCTCATCATGGGCTAATTAAATACCACTATGTCGTCCTCGAGTTTCCATGAAGTGCCATCAGGAACCCCGTCACTGAATCCGCTCTATACAATCAAACGTCGTTTTCCACACCTATGGTGCAGAACTCGATGTTCGTGGCTCAGAAAATGTAAAAGGAGCCATAAACGTTTTCGTACTTTCTTTCTCTCTTTAATTCTCTCTTTCTTGAAGTCTCTCTTTCTTTCTGTCGTTGAGGGGTGAAAGTGAAGTAGAGCTCAGCTTCGCAAGGTAGTACGGCAATTTTCGAGAGCTGGCTGTTTCAGTAATCTTTTGGATTAAGTGAAGGTGTGCATCATCTTCATTTTCGCTTGCAACATATTCAGCAATTGT
>NC_087218.1:37818695-37833695 GCF_015104395.2 Macrobrachium nipponense | reverse complement strand
TCAGGCTATTTATAGAAATAGTTTTTCATACTTTGCTTCAATTGTATATGATTACATATCGTGAATTTTTGTGGTTTATTTGCGGTGATAAACTTCTTAAAAAATGAAATATTATGAAGATATACAGTATATTCAAAAGATTTGAAATGAATCACAGTCCAGAAAATTTTTTTTAATGAAAATTGGCCGTTAAAGAGCTTACCATTTCAGGCTGTTTATTTATTCATTTTATTCATTTATTCGTATACGGGACAAAGAGTTGGAAGAATATAAATAATTATCCATAAATGATGAAGGGCGAGGATTACCTCGTCGGCGCTCTCCATTTTATTAAAGAATATGGTAAACATTTTTCCGAATGCCAACTCTCTCTCTCTCTCTCTCTCTCTCTCTCTCTCTCTCTCTCTCTCACACACACACACACACGCACACACACACACACACACACACAAGCTACTATGGGTTTCACAGACAGTGCAAGCACGTTTTTTGGCAATAACAGTACGAGCTTTTGGTATCGTGTATTACACCCAGTGCCGTAATTTATAAGAGTATCATGAATCACTCATTGTAAAGAATAAAGACACTTGTCCCTGTACAAAGAGGCAAAAACTCGATTAGCCAGAAATGGCTATGAACACAACAGTAAAAAGCTTCGCCTACCCCGCCCCCCCCGCCCCCCCACCTACACCGCCAACCCCCTCCTTCTTTCACCCTACCTTGCCCTCCCACCCCTTCCGTCTCTCTCCCTCTCTCACTCTATCTCTGAAAGTTGCTTCAGTTGAAACTTCTTTTGTATGAGTTTTTTCTATCTATCTAATAATTTACATTGTTGTATGTATATATCTAATGAGCCACTCAGTTGTTACCTGCCAGTTGACTGATTTATTTATGAATTGATCCGCTCATATCTCTCTCTCTCTCTCTCTCTCTCTCTCTCTCTCTCTGAAAGTTACTTCAGCTTTAACATATTTTGTACCATTATCCTAGCTATCTGTCAATCTATCTATTCTATTGATAATTTACATTGCTGTATCTATCTAACGATTCGCTTGGTTGTTACCTGCCTGTTCACTGAATTACCTGCGCATTGATCCGCTCATCTCTCTCTCTCTCTTCTCTCTCTCTCTCTCTCTCTCTCTCTCTCTCTCTCTCTCTCTCTCTCTCTCTCTCTCTCTCTCTCTCTCTTTTGTGGTAGTGGTACTATGAATGGTTATTAGATTGAGAGATATCTGAATGCATGGTGGAACAGTAGAACGATAGACGTTATGATTGATGGTAAGGCGACTGTTATACTTGTGTTTGGTTACCACCTTCGCAATCCTTATTTGGACTCAGGGCATCAACCATATAGGACTTGTATTACGAAGGTGAAGGAGAGATGGCCACCTCGAAACACACACACACACACACGTTACTATATATATATATATATATATATATATATATATACACACACACACAAAATAAACATCATGACTTACATATATGTGCATCGGTATAATCAGGCTTTAACTCTAATGAATGTCTGGTAAAAAGGCTCAATTTTTATTTGTAACACATAGAGTAACTACAGGGTGATAAAAAAGTCCAATTACCTATTCTAACCAAATTAAAGGCATTTGGCGGCCTTCTCTTTGCTAAAAAAAGTTTAAAAATTGCAACCATACCTACAGTTGTTTCGAGGTGGATCATCTTTCCCTCACCTTCGTATGACTAGTACTATATTGCTGATACCCGAGTCCAAATGAGGATTACGAAGAAGATAACCAACCGCAAGTTTAACAGTCGCTTTACCATCAATCATAGTGTCTTTCGTTTTACTACTCCACCATGCATTCAGATATCTCTCACTCTAATAACCATTTACAGTAGGTAGCACTACCAGAGAGAGAGAGAGAGAGAGAGAGAGAGAGAGAGAGAGAGAGAGATGAACGGATCAATGCATGGATAAATCAGTCAACTGGCAGATAACAACAGACTCGATCGTTAGAAATATACAACAATGTATATTATTTGATAGATAGATAGTTAGATAGAAAAAACCATACAAAATAAGTTTAAACTGAAGCAATTTTCAGAAAGAGGGAAGAGAAGGTGAGGGAAGGAAGGAGGCGGGTGGCGGTGTAAGGGTGGGGGGGGGGGGGGGGGGAAGGAGAGGTAGGCGGAGCTTTTCTCTGTTGTGTTCGTATCCATTTCTGGCTAATTGAGTTTTTGCCTCTTTGTACAGGGACAAGTGTCATTATTCTTTACAATTAGTGATTCATGATACTCTTATAAATTACGGCACTGGGTGAAATACACGATAGCAAAATTTCTTACAGATACGAGTATTCGTTACAGAGTTATTGCTAAGAAATGTGCTTGCACTATCTGTGAAACCCATAGTAGCTAATAACGAGGTTCCTAATTCATTAGCTGGGCCAGTTCATTTTCATTCTCACATCATACAAATTCATTACTACAACTGAGTGAGCACAGAATAATTTAAACGCACATCTCACATATAGATTCTAATAACAATATTTCTCATAACGGGCACATAACAAGCTCTCCGGTAATCAAAATCTAGGCTCTCGGTGGGAGGAAGATAGAAGGGAGAAGCTATTACATTTAGTGAGGACGTAATTCTAAGAAGCTGTAATGAAAAGTGTCCCATCTTGTTTGAATGCTCCATAACTTCAATATTTACAGTATTTTTTATTACAGAGTTTGAGATGTGCTATGGAAATGTGTTGCACGGATTCGTTCGTATTTCATTTTGAGGAACAGACTGGTTCATTTTGTTTTTTTTAATTACGTCATTTTTGTTTCCTTATTTAGTCTTTTCATTGGCGGCTTTCTTCTGAGTAAGGCTAGTTTTTTTCCGTTATATTCCCTGTTTCATTAAGCATTATCTAGGAACGTTTCTAAGATATATATATATATATATATATATATATATATATATTATATATATATATATATGCACACACACAAATATATATGTATATATATATATATATATATATATATGTATGTATATAAATATTTAATATCTGGTGGAAATGTATTGTGAAATACATTTTCATTTCCAAAGAATTTTTAATTTTTCGTATTGTATGGTTTTTGACATTCGTGTTTTATTTCATCGCAATGAAATCACTGACATGAAAAAAAAAATGGAAGAAAAAAGAAAAACTGTGAAGAAAGCCAGTAATCTTTTGTAGAAGAAAACCTGGGAAGTTGTCTGGAAAGTGAAGGAGCTTATCCTTATTCTAACTTTTTGTTCTGGATATGCTCTGAGTTTCATATATTATGGGTATGGCCTGGGGTATTGTAGTATTGTATCGTAATAACCCTTCTCTTTCATTTTTCAGTACCTTCATTTTTAAAAATTGTATTATTGTCTTCACATCCTTTTTCTTTGTCGTGCCCAGTTTCAATACTTATCATTTGTCTCTGGCGTAGACTTGAATTTCTCCTCCCCCTTCCATTTCTAGGTATTAGGGATCACATAAGAGGAATAACATAGCGATTTTGAACTTGAAGGTCAAACAAAGTACGGAAGGGGCATGAAACCAAATGCCCTGTAACCTCCGCCACATTAAATAATGTTCAATTTATTTCAAGTAATTTTCCAATTATGTATTTGTGAAGTTTTAGGTATACTGACAGAGTGGCATGTATTGGGGGTCACTGTGCTCGCAAGTATTCATCATGCGTTGTGGGAAACTTTTTCTACAAATCTTGCTGTTTTTTGTTACCCACTGACTGGCTTTGATAGAGACGTTTTCGAAACTAAGTTAAGTCTATCTTAGTTTAACCAGACCACTGAGCTGATTAACAGCTCTCATATGGCTGGCCTGAAGAATTAGATATTTCTACGAGGCTAGGAACCTGTTGGTTACCTAGCAACGGGACCCACAGCTTATTGTGGGATCCGAACTACTTTACTTCGAGAATGAATTTCTAATCACCAGAAATAAATCCCTCTTATTCAAATTTATTAGTATCTGGGTGGTTTCCATTACTTCTTGTCCTGACAGTAACCGATAGTGCGACTTTGCAAACTGATCATGAGAGTTAAATGTACCTCGCCCGAGTAAGTTATTTTCATTTTTTTTTTTATCTGGTAATGGTATTTGATATTTTTATGAAATTATATATATGCTACATATGGATGTAAATATAGTGTGTAGGAAACTTGTACTACAGTCACCCTTTGCAAATAAACTTAGTGATAGGTCTAATATGTGGTAAGCCATGACACAGTGAATATAGTACCTCAATCGTATATGGATCTATCTCTTTAATAATATTTCAGTGTAACGACACAATATTACAATAATACTGGGTATGGGACTCTTGGTATATTAAGGCAGTAAAAAGATAATGGATTAAAGAGAAAACAGAACGTAAACTTGCGAATAATTCATAGACGATAAAATGTTTGAGAGATTAAGGATTAAATATGTATGCGTTTATACCTCCATTTATATGAGCATCCCGTGTATATTTGGGAGAAAACGGAAGAAGGAAAAGAAGAATTACAAAGCTTAGAGGAAGGGAGAAAGAATCATAACTAGTGCATGCGTTTCAAAAATTATTGATTAACAAAGAGTAAATGCTTGGAGGGAGAGACATTTCTCTTAATAAACTATTAAATAACAAAGAAATAATGCTCGGAGACCGAGTCATTTCTCTGAAAGTACAAGAGCAAAAAAAAAAAAAAAAAAAAAAAAAAACTTCGTCATTATTTGGTAGACATTTGTACTTTTGAGCACAGGAGAAGCCGATTTAACATTCAAGTAAAATACTATGAATGTTAAATAAAATTTAGGTCAAGTGCCTCTGGAGGATCCGGTAGAACAAAGCTGCTTTTATTAAGCTGCTTAAGGTCTTCCGTTGTTGTTCTGCAAAAAATAAATATTCAATATATAAATATATAAATATTTATATACATATGAATGTATTTTCCTCCAAAAGCCATATATATATATATATATATATATATATATATATATATATATATATATATATATATATCCTAGGAGACCAGAGTCTCGTGTCACATTTGGTAAGCGTTAAGCCAAGCGGCAGGCTAACTAAGTCTGGTAACACATTCTCATACCTCTCTCTCTCTCTCAGACTCTGGCAATAGCCCTCTCTCTCTCTCTCTCTCTCTCTCTCCCGATACCCAACTCTTCCATTTCATCAGGTCATCAAATCAGAGTCGGAACTACAAAAATATACGTTTATTCAAAGCAAAGTACTAACTGAATAGCTCAGATTTTTACAAGATAATTAAATGGAATTATTACTCAAGTTCAGATAACACAGATAACCCCCTGGTATTTAAATAGTCACACCAATTATCTCTTCTCCAAAACACAGTCTCCCTCCACACAGGACACAGCCCCCCCTCACTAGATCCACCTGTTTAAAAGACAGGAGGGACACTCTAATGAGCATACACAATTGTAAAGACAAAGTCGAAAGATTAAATGAAATAGGACATCTTTACAAAATATCAAAAAACAATAAGCCACACCTTTGGTTAAAGCACAGTAACTCTTACCCATCTCCAGCCCAGAATATCACACACAGAAACAAATAAACTTTCGCAGAGCTATCCCGGCATCTTGCCTTTTCTCCTCGTAACTGTCTCCATCATTCTGGCTAACACCTGTCGTTATGAACGAAAGAGGTGCACACGTACAGACAAACTCACGCCCTTCGTCCACACCCTCATAACTGGTTGCAGCCAGTTTTCAAAGGCACCTCTGCAAACTACAGGACGATCATTGACCTGGTTAGTAAGGATCACACCATCATGCCACCCAAAAAGATACATCAGCATTCTTAAGCTGAGATGTCTTGTCACTTGGACTCTCTGTATCTAAGGAAGTTAAAAATGATGAGACTATACATTCCCCCTGTTACATACATATATATATATATATATATATATATATATATATATAATATATATATATATATATATATATATATATATATAGTATATACACTTATTAAAAAAACAGATTAATAAATTAACAGATAGATAAAGATGAATTGAAATGCAAAAAAATAGTATGTTGGTAGTAATGTATTGCAACTTCGCTTGAACTTCTGAAGTTCCAATTGCACGACTTCCTCTGGGAGGCTGTTCCACAGTCCAACGTTGCGAGGAATAAAGGACCTCTGGAATTGAGAAGTTCGAGAGCGAGGCGCATTGACTGCATTTATGTGCTGCTGTTCATTGAACCTAATCTGGTTACTCCACGCGCTCCAAGAATCTGAAATTTATAAATATGTGTCTTGTAATTTACTAAATCGAAAAGAACACTAAAATCTATCTATATTACTCTGCACTCAACACTCTTATCAAGGTTCCTGTGAGCTTCGGTAAGGCTTTCGAAAAATGCCCAAAACCGTGTGTATGTGTGTGTGTGTGTGTATGAATATGTACTTTTAATATCTGCATAAAGAGTTCAAAGGAACAGTACTTCGGTCTCTTTCTCTCTTTCTCTCTTGTTCTTTTACTACTGACGAATCAAATGAACGTGTTCGAACCGTCTTGAGGCATGTTTACGTATGCTTCCAAACATCTGTGGATGTTGTTGCTCATTGTCAGCGTGTGCGAACTTGCAGCGCTGCCAGTAGGATACAGGAATATAGTCTCGCTATGAAATATCGTCCCAGCTAGAGTTCTTCTTGATGATCGCCATATTCTTTGGAAGCTTGACTTTCAACCCCCTGTAGGATTGTTCCATATGAACAGACTTATGTTCTGAATAATAATAATAATAATAATAATAATAATAATAATAATAATAATAATAATAATAATAATAATAAAATCAAGAAGAAAGTATCCCTCATCCATGTTACAATACCATGGGACACCAGAGTTGAAAAGAAAGAGAGAGAAAAAATGGATAAGTATCAAGACCTGAAAATAGAAATAAGAAGGATATGGGATATGCCAGTGGAAATTGTACCCATAATCAATGGAACACTAGGCACGATCCCAAGATCCCTGAAAAGGAATCTAGAAAAACTAGAGGCTGAAGTAGCTCCAGGACTCATGCAGAAGAGTGTGATCCTAGAAACGGTGCACATAGTAAGAAAAGTGATGGAGGCAGAATGCAACCCGGAACCCTACACTATAAATACCACCCAGTCGAATTGGAGGACTATGATAGAGCAAAAATAAAAATAATAATAATAACAATAATGGGCACAATTCTCTGTGTCGAAAATGATGACAATAGTTGCAGGTCCATAATAATATCGCATGTACGTGTAAAGTCTTTAATGTATAATAAAAGCTTTCGAACCTTGTACCAGGTTCATCTTCAGTCATAATGTTCATTTGACTGAAGATGAACCTGGTACAAGGTTCGAAAGCTTATATTATACATTAAAGACTTTATACGCACATGCGATATTATTGTGGACCTGCAACCAATAATAATAATAATAATAATAATAATAATAATAATAATAATAACAGGGGAAGACAACCACCCAGAAATTCCTGAAGCCGAACCAAGTAAGAGACTCTGGGAAAAACATATGGAGCAATCCGGTATCACACAACAAACATGCAACATGGCTCCAGGAAGTCAGGAAGAAGAAACAGGGAGAATAAAACAAAGATTCACAGAGATCACGACAGACACAGTCAGACACCAACTAAAGAAAATGCCAAACTGGAAAGCCCCAGGTCCCGATGAAGTCCATGGATACTGGCTCAAAAACTTCAAGGCCCTACACCCACGAATAGCAGAACAACTCCAGCATTGTATCTCAAATCACAAGCACCCAAATGGATGACCACAGGAAGAACATCCTTAGATACAAAAAGACAAGAGTAAGGGAAATATAGCCAGTAACTACAGGCCTATCACCTGCCTACCAATAATGTGGAAGTTACTAACAGTATCATCAGTGAAAGGGCTATACAACTACCTAGAGGAGACAAACACCATCCCCTACCAAACAGAAAGGCTGCAGAAGGAAGTGTAGGGGCACAAAAGACCATCGCCTGATAGACCAAAATGGTAATGAAGACAGTAGGAGAAGGAAAACCAACCTAAGCATGGCATGGATAGACTATAAGAAAGCCTCGACATGATACCACACATGGCTAATAGAATGCCTGAAAATATATGGGGCAGAGGAAAATACCATCAGCTTCCTCAAAAATACAATGCGCAACTGGAATACAATACTTACAAGCTCTGGAATAAGACTAGCAGAGGTTAATATCAGGAGAGGGATCTTCCAGGGCGACTCACTGTCCCACTACTCGTTCGTAGTAGCCATGATTCCCATGACAAAAGTACTACAGAAGATGGATGCCGGGTACCAACTCAAGAAAAGAGGCAACAAAATCAACCATCTGAGGTTCATGGACGACATCAAGCTGTATGGTAAGAGCATCAAGGAAATAGATACCCTAATCCAGACTGTAAGGATTGTATCTGGGGACATCAGAATGGAGTTTGGAATAGAAAAATGCGCCTTAGTCAACATACAAAAGGCAAAGTAACGAGAACTGAAGGGATAAAGCTACCAGATGGGAGCAAACATCAAACACATAGATGAGACAGGATACAAATACCTGGGAATAATGGAAGGAGGAGATATAAAACACCAAGAGATGAAGGACACGATCAGGAAAGAATATATGCAGAGACTCAAGGCGGATACTCAAGTCAAAACTCAATGGAGGAAATATGATAAAGCCATAAACACATGGGCAGTGCCAGTAATCAGATACAGCGCAGGAATAGTGGAATGGACGAAGGCAGAACTCCGCAGCATAGATCAGAAAACCAGGAAACAAATGACAATACACAAAGCACTACACCCAAGAGCAAATACGGACAGACTATACATAACACGAAAGGAAGGAGGGGGGAGAGGACTACTAAGTATAGAGGACTTGCGTCAACATTGAAAACAGAGCACTGGGGCAATATCTGAAAACCAGTGAAGACGAGTGGCTAAAGAGTGCATGGGAAGAAGGACTAATAAAAAGTAGACGAAGACCCAGAAATATACAGAGACAGGAGAAAGACAGAGAGAACAGAGGACTGGCACAACAAACCAATGCACGGACAATACATGAGACAGACTAAAGAACTAGCCAGCGATGACAATTGGCATGGCTACAGAGGGGAGAGCTAAAGAAGGAAACTGAAGGAATGATAACAGCGGCACAAGATCAGGCCCTAAGAACCAGATATGTTCAAAGTACGATAGACGGAATAACATCTCTCCCATATGTAGGAAGTGCAATACGAAAAAATGAAACCATAAACCACATAGCAAGTGAATGCCCGCACTTGCACAGAACCAGTACAAAAAGAGGCATGATTCAGTGGCAAAAAAAAGCCCTCCACTGGAGCCTGTGCAAGAAACATCAGCTACCTTGCAGTAATAAGTGGTACGAGCACCAACCTGAGGGAGTGATAGAAAACGATCAGGCAAAGATCCTCTGGGACTATGTATCAGAACGGATAGGGTGATACGTGCAAATAGACCAGACGTGACGTTGATTGACAATCAAGAAGAAAGTATCACTCATTGATGTCGCAATAATACCATGGGACACCAGAGTTGAAGAGAAAGAGAGGGAAAAAATGGATAAGTATCAAGATCTGAAAATAGAAATAAGAAGGATATGGGATATGCCAGTGGAAATCGTACCCATAATCATAGGAGCACTAGGCACGATCCCAAGATCCCTGAAAAGGAATCTAGAAAAACTAGAGGGCTGAAGTAGCTCCAGGTCTCATGCAGAAGTGTGTGATCCTAGAAACGGCACACATAGTAAGAAAAGTGATGGACTCCTAAGGAGGCAGGATGCAACCCGGAACCCCACACTATAAATACCACCCAGTCGAAGTAGAGGACTGTGATAGAGCAAAAAAAAAAAAAAAAAAAAAAAAAAAAAAATAATAATAATAATAATAATAATAAAATTATTATTATTATTATTATTATTATTATTATTGGTTGCAGGTCCAAAAATAATATCGCATGTGCGTATAAAGTCTTTAATGTATAATATAAGCTTTCGAACTTGTACCAGGTTCATCTTCAGTCAAATGAACATTATGACTGAAGATGAACCTGGTTACAGGTTCGAAAGCTTTTATTATACATTAATTATTATTATTATTATTATTATAATAATAATAATAATAATAATAATTAATTATTATTATTATTGTTATTATTATTATTATTATTATTATTATTATATTATTATTATTATTATTATTTGCTACATAAACAAACCAAAGGAAGAAATGGACAAGAGAAGAAAATAAGGAAATATGGAGATGCTACATCAGAAGTAACCCGGCGGAGAGAAGCTATAGAAGAAGGTTGGTCAACATCTGGAATAAGAGGAATAACAGCCCCCAAACAGAGCAGAGGCTGGCAGACCAAGTAAGGAACATAAAGAGAAAGAACTGGCTCTCCCTAACAGAAAGAGAAGAACTGGAAAGGGAAATATCACACGACAACCAATTACACGAAGACGAACTGAGAGACGATGCCACAGAAGACGACAGGGATGATGAGGTATCAAACAACGACACACGAAGAAACACCGACGAAGTAACAGAGAGGACGGAATGGGTAGAAAAGATTAGACAAAGGATGGAGCCAGATACAGAGAGAACAAAGGTCCCCTCCATGAAAGCCTACAATACCAAGAAGTTAGGGGAGAAAACAAGTGAGGTCAATGAAATAATGGGCATAATACACACCACCAGTATCACAGAAACAAATAACTTGGCATATGCAAGAGCAAGATTAGTAGCAGAACTGATGGGGATTCGAACACCAACACCACCAGCACAACCAACCCAACAGAAACCAAAACAGCAACCTCCTTGGAAAAGGCGCCTGGAAAAGCAAATCATGGTGATGAGATCTGACTTGATAAACTGAAAGAGGATGGCAGAAAAAAGGCTAAGAAGCAAGAAAACAAGGGAGGAAATCAACGAGAAATACAAAGTACAAGAGAGGGGACTAAACAACACAATAGAAGATGTAACACAGAGGCTTAAGGCCAAAGCACATAAGATCCAACGGTAAATGAACAGGAATAAAGGATACCAACAGAACAAACTATTCGGAACCAACCAGAAAAGACTATACAGCCAACCAAGAGGGGAAGACAACCACCAAGAAAGTCCTGAAGCCGAACCAAGTAAGAGACTCTGGGAAAACATATGGAGCAATCCGGTATCACACAACAAACATGCAACATGGCTCCAGGAAGTCAAGGAAGAAGAAACAGGGAGAATTAAAGAAAATGCCAAACTGGAAAGCCCCAGGTCCCGATGAAGTCCATGGATACTGGCTCAAAAACTTCAAGACCCTACACTCACGAATAGCAGAACAACTCCAGCATTGTATCTCAAATCACCATGCACCCAAATGGATGACCACAGGAAGAACATCCTTAGTACAAAAAGACAAGAGTAAGGGAAATATAGCCAGTAACTACAGGCCTATCACCCGCCTACCAATAATGTGGAAGTTACTAACAGGTATCATCAGTGAAAGGCTATACAACTACCTAGAGGAGACAAGCACCATCCCCCACCAACAGAAAGGCTGCAGAAGGAAGTGTAGGGGCACAAAAGACCAGCTCCTGATAGACAAAATGGTAATGAAGAATAGTAAGAGAAGGAAAACCAACCTAATCATGGCATGGATAGACTATAAGAAAGCCTTCGACATGATACCACACACATGGTTAATAGAATGCCTGAAAATATATGGGGCAGAGGAAAGCACCATCAGCTTCCTCAAAAATACAATGCACAACTGGAATACAATACTTACAAGTTCTGGAATAAGACTAGCAGAGGTTAATATCAGGAGAGGGATTTTCCAGGGCAACTCACTGTCCCCACTACTCTTCGTAGTAGCCCTGATTCCCATGACAAAAGTACTACAGAAGATGGATGCCGGGTACCAACTCAAGAAAAGAGGCAACAGAATCAACCATCTGATGTTCATGGACGACATCAAGCTGTATGGTAAGAGCATCAAGGAAATAGATACCCTAATCCAGACTGTAAGGATTGTATCTGGGGACATCAGGATGGAGTTTGGAATAGAAAAATGCGCCTTAGTCAACATACAAAAAGGCAAAGTATTACGAGAACTGAAGGGATAAAGCTACCAGATGGGAGCAACATCAAACACATAAATGAGACTGGATACAAATACCTCGGAATAATGGAAGGAGGGGATATAAAACACCAAGAGATAAAGGACACGATCAGGAAAGAATATGCAGAGACTCAAGGCGGTACTCAAGTCAAAACTCAACGCCGGAAATATGATAAAAGCCATAAACACATGGGCAGTGCCAGTAATCAGATACAGCGCAGGAATAGTGGAATGGACGAAGGCAGAACTCCGCAGCATAGATCAGAAAACCAGGAAACATATGACAATACACAAAGCACTACACCAAAGAGCAAATACGGACAGACTATACATAACACGAAAGGAAGGAGGGAGAGGACTACTAAGTATTAGAGGATCATGCGTCAACATCGAGGAACAGCAGCACCTGGCGGGGCAAGATCTGAAAAAACCATGTGAACGACGAGTGGGCCCTAAAGAGTGGATGGGAAGGACTAATAAAAGTTAGAAGAAAGAAACCAAGAAATTTACAGAGACATGGAGAAGGACAAAACAGAACAAGAGGACTGGCACAACAAACCAGTGCACGGACAATACATGAGACAGACTAAAGAACTAGCCAGCGATGACACATGGCAATAGCTTTGAACATATCTGGCCCTAAGAACCAGATATGTTCAAAGATCGATAGACGGAAATAACATCTCTCCCATATGTGGGAAGTGCAATACGAAATATGAGACCATAAAGCACATAGCAAGCGAATGCCCGGGACTGCACAGAACCAGTACAAAAAGAGGCATGATTCAGTGGCAAAAGCCCTCCAGTGGAGCCTGTGCAAGAAACATCAGCTCCTTGCAGTAATAAGTTGGGTACGAGCACAAACCTGAGGGAGTGATAGAAAACGATCAGGCAAAGATCCTCTGGGACTATGGTATCAGAACAGATAGGGTGATACGTGCAAATAGACCAGACGTGACGTTGATTGACAAAGTCAAGAAGAAAGTATCACTCATTGATGTCGCAATACCATGGGACAACAGAGTTGAAGAGAAAGAGAGAGAAAAAATGGATAAGTATCAAGACCTGAAAACAGAAATAAGAAGGATATGGGATATGCCAGTGGAAATTGTACCCATAATCATAGGAGCACTAGGCACGATCCCAAGATCCCTGAAAAGGAATCTAGAAAAACTAGAGGCTGAAGTAGCTCCAGGACTCATGCAGAAGAGTGTGATCGTAGAAACGGCGCACATAGTAAGAAAAGTGATGGACTCCTAATGATGCAGGATGCAACCCGGAACCCCACACTATAAATACCACCCAGTCGAATTGGAAGACTGTGATAGAGCAAAAAAAAAAAAAAAAAAAAAAAAAGATGATAATAATAATAATAATAATAATGATATACAAAGAATACTACATGTTATTATATTCCTCAAAGTATAAACATTCTATCACTCTTCAAACTGAGTGAATATGATATACAGTCCAATAAGATTCAAAATATCGGCGTTGCCTCCTTTTTCTCAATATTTTTCGAACGGAGGACAGTAATGTTATTAGAGAGAAGGAAACGTTTGAAATTGCAGACAGACACCTTGGTTTAGTCCGGTGAATATTAATTAACGTCTTTCAGGAAGGCTGGGCTTTGTTCTAGATTAGTGGCATTCATATTTCATTAAGCGTCATAATAGCAGCGAAATATTAAATTTAATCTTTAATTAACCATGACTAATATATGGAACCAGCCGGTTTGTCATAGTGCAAAAATAAGTCATTTTTGCTGCAACAATAGACTTCAAACACTTTATATAAGCTGTATGAGAGAGAGAGAGAGAGAGAGAGAGAGAGAGAGAGAGAGAGAGAGAGAGAGAGAGAGAGAGAGAGAGACTGTTTATACGGAGCGATTTCATTTTACACTTTAGTTATAATACAAAGTTCTTAAAGGTGGACATTTTTCTTTGCTTAGCCTCTTTCATAACGAATGCGGCTCAGACTGAGCAGTTGAAAAATTAGCTACGAATGGATGGCCTTACCTAAACTTGATTATGTATTTAATTACCAAATAATGTCAGGTATGTGTACAAGACTGATCACTTTTTATAAGCATCCCTATTTCATCTCTCTAGTTCATCTTGATATTGCTCTTCCCTGTCATTTTTTCTTCTATGAAAATTTAATGCAAAGGAAAAAATAAAAAATTTTTCAATTAATGTGTTTAATCGATGGCATTCATATAAAACCACGCTCACCCTAAAAGGCACAGATTATTGGATATGTTTCTAACTCGACTAGGTATTAATTTATGATTTACACAGCATTAGCTCATTTGTTGCTTGACAGTTTCGACGGGGCTCGAAAAGTAATGCATACAAATAATGAAGGGAAGAATATAGTTGAAGAGAATAAGGATCGGAGAGAACTCACTATTCGTATACAACGAAGAGAGAGAGAGAGAGAGAGAGAGAGAGAGAGAGAGAGAGAGAGAGAGAGAGGAAGCATTGTACTGAAGAAAGGAGAACCTCTCTGGAACCTGGAAATGCGAGAGCAGGCTGTTAGTCTATTAGGGAAGGGACACATTCGACGAGGGCCCACCCACCCTGGAGAACCCCGCCCCAGGGAACACCAAGGGAGGACTTGATGAACGAGGCATCGGTGCTCCCCGGGGGCTCTCGTGGAATAGCAGGGGGCGCTACCAAGATGGAATGGGTTATTTTGAAAGGGAAATGGGCTCTGTGAATTATCCTCTGGCACGTGAAAATTTCTTATAAATGCTTGGGTGCGTTTCGTTCTTTCCCATCCGTCCGAGATATTATTCTGCAT
>NC_087218.1:37811195-37816195 GCF_015104395.2 Macrobrachium nipponense | reverse complement strand
AAAAAGATACAAAGACGGACCTATTTTTTCACGTCAATGTAAGATGGTTTTCATTCCTTTAATGGAAATTGTTTGAACATTAGAGAGAAAATGAAAACAGCCTATTCATCGGAGGAGAGATGTAGATTTCATGAGTGCCAATGCATCGGCTGGAAAATAAAGGTTAGATATTTAGCGGACGAAAGGTTCCAAATTAGAATCAGATGGGTTTGCCTACATGAAATAATGACCACTCATTATGATATAGTTTTGTAATTTCTTTTATTTAATTTTTACTTTTTGCGTTTTTCACTTTTTTTTCACCTATGTGCTTTGCGCCGTATGGAAGATTGTCTTTCAGGATGGTTCCATCTAATAGCTTCCATTTTTATGATACAAATAACTAATGCATTACTCGACCTTCAGTGAAGTTAAATCCTTTTTTAGCGTTACGGTCACCCATTCGAAGGACAGAATCCACGACAAGGATAACTCTGCATATTTCCTTTATTTTGCATCCCTCAAGTAGTCTGTATACATTAACATGCTGCTGACTAACTCATCACTACTTGGAAAACAAAGAGGTATAAGAAACGTAGAGACAAAAAAAATATGAAAGAGGAAAACCTCAATCTTTTTTTTAAGACTCGAATTGAAGTTGAGATATGATGTGCAAGTCATTTAAAAGAGACTATCTCGTAGGGGAGATAGTGCAATGCGCACATCACGCGGTGCACTGTAGGCATTACTTGAGGTTTTCTTTTTTCCCACGGCCCCTAGCTGCAACTCCTGATAGTGCTATTAGCGCACCTTAACCGGTGCACTGTAGAGATTATTTGAGTTTTTTTTTTTTTTTTTTTTTTTTGCAGTTTCCCAACTGCCCGTAGCTGCAACCCCTTTCATTCCTTTTACTGCACCTCCGTTCATATTCTCATTTTACCATATAAATTTCCACCCTTTCCTAACAGTTGTTTCACAGTGTAACTGCTAGGTTTTCTTCCTGTTACACCTTTGAAATTTCCTTTACACTCTCATTATCCCTTTAAGCGCTGAATAACCACACAGGTCCCAGCGCTTGGACTTTGGCTTAAATGTTGAATTCCGATTTGAATGAGACTCGTCAGGACGCGACAGATGTTTTTAAGCAATAGCTGAGAAGTAGCGTGAATGTTTCTTCTTAATACTGCGAAACAAACGTCCTCTTTCGGCGTCCAGTGTCTGTATTGGAATATTTGGGGACGGCAATGGCTCTGCATTCAGGAATGAAAAGCTGTTTGTCGTCTAGAATGGGCACTTAAATTTGGGCGCGTCCGTTTCGTTATGATCTTCAGTAGCTAATGTACCACACTGAAATGGCCTCGCATTCCTCTGGATATTGGTTCTGAAGTGCCGTCCTGGTTGGTGATATTTTGTTTTTTTCCCGGTTTGCTATGTATATATATATATATATATATATATATATATATATATATATATATATATATATATATATATATAATAATTAAAAATATTTTCTTGTTAGAATACATCAAACGCGACGCAGGACTAATGGAGGATTCTGTTGCAATGTTACAGCGCTATTGGTGGACTTTCAAAGCAAATGTATTGGAAGTCGATGAACAATTATTTGTGGGTATGTCTTTGTCCATAAAGCTCTCTCTCTCTCTCTCTCTCTCTCTCTCTCTCTCTCTTCTCTTCTCTCTCTCTCTCTCTCTTTGTTGTTACGTGTTCCCTATCTCTTTTGGATACTTTCTGTATTTTGAGAACCTGACATACACAAAAGCCCCTGTTTGGTTTCGATCTCTGGTCCACGAGACTCGAATACAAACGATAAAGCCATTCGATCTGTATTACTCAGAGAGAGAGAGAGAGAGAGAGACGAGAGAGAGAGAGAGAGAGAGAGAGAGAGAGAGATTTAGCTTTGTGTGTGTGTTTTTATTTGGAGAGAGAGAGAGAGAGAGAGCGAGGTGTAACGAGAACGCCCCCTTAGTAATGAAAAAAAGCTTCAAAGGGAACCTGCCTTAGCAAAAATAAAAGGGGTTGTGGCTTTGGCTGACGGGGTTCTAAAGGAATAAAATTAAAGAAGACAGAAAGACTGCTCGATTTCTTCCGCAGCACTGTAAGATGATTTTGATTCTTTTAAATCACTCGAAAATACTTTGACATAAACCTACATATGTTTGAATAGTGTTTAAGATTGAACTTTTTTTTTTAGCTCCATTTGGAACCTTTCAGATTTAGTGGTTGGTGGGGCGGGGTTTCCTGGTCTTCGTCATTCGAGTTGACGTAGGTAAATGGTTTCCGGTGCCAAGAAGTCAAGGGCAACCAGAATATCTCAAAGAAAGAATTTCCACGTTCTTGGTGGTGCGCCTCTTACAACTCAGATGGTTACCTATCACTCATCTAAAATACTCGTTGTTTTTATATTATTGTTATATATTTGAAAATATCTAAGAACGCAGGACTGACAAATAAATCAATGTAAACTAGTTTATAATATGTTCAGTTGTTGTTTCCCAATTCCGCTGTGATATCAGCGAATCAAAGAGAAAGGGCTAATTTTTTATATGTATAGTTTTATCACTGAGTTTACATTCATATTCAATTTTGTTTGTGTGTGTGTGTGTGACCTTTCTTTTAGGAAATGGGCTGGCCTTTGCTGATTAAAGGCGTTAGGAATAGTGGAAAATGTAACGCTGCTTCCAAGGATGAAAGCCTCTGTACTTAGTAGAAAACTATTTTTTCCATCACGAAGAAAGGGAAAACAATGTATGTGATATGTAAAGGGTTAGCTGGCTATCAACAAACTTTCTCATTTTTATGGTGGTTATATATTTAAAAGATAATGTTTGTAAATTCTCTAGGGACTGAAAGAAGTGTGGGTAATACTGCCAGAAGAGTTGGTATTATTTATAATTCTTCCGAAACTTGCGGAGATGACACTTTTCATGCTGTAGATCTTTTGCTGTGCCATGTTGGGATATTGCTCGCTTCGGTGGAAGTCATCAACCTCTCTTCTTCATGGCCGTCTCTTAGACAAAACATTTGGTACAGCTGGTAATAGAGGTTGCTTTTTTCCTTGGCCTGTTAGTTCGCTCTTCCTAACAAAGGTAATTAGGACTTTGGCCCTCTTCGGGAAGAAATCCTGTCTGAGAATCTTCCATAAGCTATTTCAGCTGTTACTCCCTTATCACTGCAAAGGCCTGAGAAGTAGCGTGAATGTTTCTTCTTAATACAGCGAAACAAACTTCCCTCAAAAAGATCTAGAGCCCTCAAAAGATCTAGGGCCACTTGCTTCCAGATGTGCCACCGTGTCAAATTGCGTATGGATCTGTCCTCCTGGATGGTATTGTTATGGGTCCTGCTCCTCAGAATTTTAAGGGTGCTATATTATAGTGCGGACCTACCGTGAATTCTATGAATTTTCTTCTTTTTCATTATTAGCTTTGAGTAGTTTGAACACTGTTCTGTTAATTTTGCCTCTGAAGTTTATCTCCTTTCCGGTTTTACCCTCAGGAATGTTTGGACTTTTTGAATGATAATAAGTAGTAATAATAACCATCTACGTACCTCATAACAGATTTATTTTACTAGTGATTGCAAGCAGTTGCAAGACCGTGAAAGTGGAGTGATGTACCAGAATGATTCATTTGTTTCGAACATAGAACTTTTGGTGTTGCAATGCAGTTCTTTCGTGTGCAATTATAGGAACAGCAAACGGAGAGTGAAGGTAGTAACATTAGAATGATGCCTTTGTTTGTATCCACCATGAGAATTACTTTCGTTAAAAACAGCCCAGTCATCTGCCGTAGGAGTCTGAAGTCATGCACAGCTTGGCATAAGTTCAGTACTCCATCTAGAAAAGTAAATCAAACTTCTCAATTACTCGTTATTGGCTGAAGAGCAGGAGATTTGCAGTGTAGGACTGCGTGGGTTAAAGGATCCATGTTAGGACAGAGGAGGGGTTTGGGGGCCGTGGGGTTTTAAGGATGCTAGGAGAAAGGCTTGATCCATGGAGGTCGTTAGCGAGGGAATGAGGCCATGAGTTTCTGTCTTCGGGCTCTGAAGAGCGTTCTCTGGAAGCCCTTATTATTCTTTCATCCTTTAGTCTTTCTCCTTTCGTTTTATCAGAAGTTTCTCATCATTTCAGTCGTGTTCGTAAGATAGAAACTTTATGTGTGTGTGTGTGTGTGTGTGTGTGTGTGTGTGTGTGTGTGTGTGTGTGTGTATGTGTTTCGATATCTGCAGATAAATTTTCTTCACTGGCATAACTCGTACAAAGGTCTACGTTTATATATAACCAAATCCCAGACTCTCCCTTAAAATATATCCTTTTCCTTTTCATTCACTAAAGCTTTTGTACAGATGATAAGCATAATTTCACGCTCATCAGTTTATAATGCAGTTAAATTCATTATGAAAATAGACCTCTTTGCCCTAATGTCACGGTTAATGTCATCCTGGTGAAAACGCATCAACATAACAATGGATAATTTGTGTCTGGGGAATCCTTTGGTGGAATTTGAGTTCCCGGAACTATAAATTTAGAGAATCTAAAAATAGACTAATAAGCGATGATTCTTTTGTGATGCTGTTGACTTTTAACTGTTTTTGGAACTGGCAGGTCTTTGAATTGCTTTTATAAAGTGATTCTAAATATTACTGGGTAAAAGTGGAGTGCCCTTAGAGGTTACAGAACATTTACTTTTTCCTTCCATTTCAGTTTTGTGTCACTGATCCTATCCTTACTTACGGAACTAACCATTATTTTTCATAATTTTTTACCATCTTCCATGTTATAAGATATTGAGGAACCGAAACACATTGGATTTTTTTTTTTTTTTTTTTTTTTTTTTACGAAATTGCGTTTTTTTTTTTTTTTTTTTTTTCACAAATTGCCTCCGAAGAACCAACTATACTGGTTCGGAAAAAGTTCCCTCAATTTTTGCTCTATCACATAAGGACCCATCAGCATTTATTTAAGGATATTTACGCCCCCTCCCCCCACCCCACAAAAAAAA
>NC_087218.1:37783695-37806195 GCF_015104395.2 Macrobrachium nipponense | reverse complement strand
ATGAGATATAGGACTTTGTTCAGCAATTGCAAGGCGACCAGAGACTTTTGCCTTATATGTTTCTCTGTTTTGTCCTCTAAGAACTCCTGTGGAGGCGCAGCAAGGAAACAGAAATATGAACGAGACAGGAATTCATAAACACATACATAGACTGCTTGCTCGTATGTCTTCGCTAGAAATATGAGGCTTAATTATTTAACATTTACAATAGTGGTCCCAGTCGCAGCCAGATAAAAAGTGAAACGTCAGACACAGCTGACCCAAAGTATTCATTCTCGAAAAATGACAACAATTTCATTTAAAAAAATATACGGTCATAGCATTCACAACCCTCTAGCTTTTATCTCTCCAACAGCAATATGAAACAAGTAAAAAATGCGCCGAAGTTTCATCGGCGCAATCGAATTTTCTATACAGCGTGTAATCAAGGCCAACGAAAATAGATCAATCTTTCGGTGTGTTCGGTATAATGCTGTATGAGCCGTAAGCCCATGACGCTCAGTCGGCCGTGGTGGGGCCTGTGTTGTTGCGTTGTCAGAAGCACGATCATGGCTAACTTTAACCTTAAATAAAATAAAACCTACCGAGGCTAGAGGGCTGCAATTTAGTATGGTTGATGACTGCCGGGTGGATGATCAACATGCGAATTTGCAGCTCTCTAGCCTAATTAATCTTTAAGATCTGAGGGCGGACAGTAACGTGCGGACGGACAGACAAAACCATCTCAATAGTTTTCTTTTACAGGAAACTAAAAAGAACGACTGTCAACGATAAGACAACAATTACGAACCAGCAGATTTCAAGCCAGCGAACAGATGGAGAGAACTGAATCACTCAAAGCAAATGCAGCCTTGTGTCATGCAACATTTCCAGTTTGCGATGAGATGCTAAGGGAGGCTGAGAGATGCACTCATGTCCTTTTCCGCTTGAGCGACGAGATGTTTGAACGAAAAGTTGAAGCAGAAAGAAGGCGGAGGAAGCATAGCACAGTCTGAGATGAAGTTTGAAGAAAATGATGTTAGGATGGTAACAGTACAAAAGGAATGCAAAAATAACTTTTGATTGGAGAATAACTATAGCTATCAAGAACAAGATGCAGTAATGATTTATGAAATAAATCTGTCAATTTAAGCAAAATAAACAGTAGTCAAGAATCAAACTCCGAGAGAGAGAGAGAGAGAGAGAGAGAGAGAGAGAGAGAGAGAGAAGGAAGGTGTATTATTCTCTGCCATGAATTATTACCGCACTGTTGCAAGTTCAAGACTTCCATAAAAATAGAATCACGTGAAATACCGTTCCTTAGAGAGAGTTAACGAACTGAACTCTGTCCATCTATGGTATTTTCTTCTTCTTAAAGGGACTTAGGCAAGCTCAATTTTACTATCAGAGAGACAGGCAGACGGAAAGAAAGAGAGAGCTACATAATCAAGGCTTCCATGAAAACAGAATCACGTGAATTACTCTTCCGTAGATACTGTGAACTGAACTCAGATCGTCCTCGGTATTGCCTTCTTCGGAAGGGGTTCTTAGGTAAGCACAATTTTACCATCGAAGAGACAGACAGACAGACAGGCAAAGAGATTGCTTTAACAGCATCTACAATTGATGAAGAGGTTTCTCGTTGTCGCTAGGCTGCTTACATTTGCTAGCAATATGGATTGTCCACCGGTGCAACCAGTTGTAAATTGGATGCAAAATAAATTGTCTAGGGGCTAGCAGCCTCATCCCAAAAAATTGCTGAGAAACTTAGAGGTTCTTGCATTTTCATCCATATTGATGCTGAATCAAGGAGGAACCCCTTAAGTTGCAAATTTCTACAAGAGCTCGGAGATATCCCTGTGTCCTGTGTTAATCAGTGTTACATTTTACACGCTTGACATTTTTATTTTTAGCCGTTAAACTTAGGTTTTGTAACTTTAGTCTAAAATGTTTCTCTTTTAAGGTTCTGTTAGTCTGTTGTTATTTGTATGTTTTCGTGATGTGTTATTCTGGCTTTTGGTCAATGTTTATATGCAGACGGTACTTTGTTTTTGTCTGCGTGAACTGTTCAATTATTGAGCGGCCGCCAAAACCTTTGTCTAACTTGTTTACTCCCCAAGCCATTTTTCCCACTTGCCTTTCAATGTGTGTGTTCGTATCTTTATTCACCTTCCCGCTTTTCCCTTTTCCTGTTTGTCACATAAAATGTAAATTTTTCCATCGATCTACCAAATTCGACATTGCTAGATCGTTTCACGAGTGTGTTGCCATTTGTTTCCCTTTGAGAGGTCTTTCACATTCGCAGTTGATCCCCGATCCTGTTTTCCTGCCGAGAACAACCGGATTTGCCGACGCAGCAGCACCAATATGCAGTGAATGTTCCTCCCTGTCGAACTTCTCAGTTCCAAAGGTCCTATATTCCTTATACCGTTGGACTGTGGAATAGTCTCCCTGAGTTAGTTCCTCGTTGGACGAGTGGTTTTAGCACTTGGCTACCAATCCGGTGGTCCGAAGTTCGATTCTCGGCTCGGCCCACGCAGAATCAGAAGAATTTATTTCTGGTGATAGAAATTAATATCTCGATACAATGTGGTTCGGATCCCGTAATAAGCTGTAGGTCCCGTTGCTAGATGACCAATTGGTTCCTAGCCACGTGATAATATCTAATCCTTCGGGCCAGCCCTAGGAGAGCTGTTAATCAGGTCAGTGGTCTGGTAAAACTAAGATATACTTAACTTTTTTCCCTGAAGATGTTGTGTAACAGGAGCCTTAAAAGGTCAAACGGGGATGCAATTTATATTACCTTAAAGCAATTCTCTTAGTATTTTAAAAATCCCTCACATTTTGATATATTTATTTAATAATTGTTAATTTGCTTTTCCTTTTCTCATAAATTTCCTATTACCTTATGTTAATTCTTTCAGTTGAACACCATGTTCTTTGGAAGCTTGAATTTCAAGTAAATGGGCCTCTGTGGTCTTGTTCCTTATGAATAGGGTTGATCGTGTAATATAATAATAATGATAATAATAATGAAATCCGAGTTGACGTTGTTTGTCCTCCCCCGGGTGACAGTAGGGGAGACATGACACAGCTACCCACCCCCTGCAAACCGGTTTGTCCGGCCCCGGTGGGGCTGGGTAGATAGGGGAACGGGAGGGTAGGGGGAAGACATCCACCCCCCTCCTGCAGATATGTCTGTCGGCCCCGGGTAATGGTTGGGTAGGTGGGGGGATCGGGAGGGTAGGGAGAGAGCAACCCGGGGTTCTAGCGCTCGTAACTCGCGCCAAAAAACTCATAATGATAATGTAATAATAATAATGATGGTGGGAGTTCCATTCTGAGAAAACATCATTTACCCAACGGGGTATATTGCACTAAGTTTAGTACGCTAATTTCGTATCTCCCAATTTGTTAGTGTAGAGTTAGGGGTATACTTTGATTCCCTCTTAGTGAATGGTACTGGATAAAGCTCATACTTCGTCAACCTGGTGCACATAAATATTTGATTTGTGCATTTCATGAGTCGGACCTCCCTCTCTCATTTTTTTATTGTGAAATTTTTGTATTTATTTTTGAAATACTTTGGTGGCTCTTCCTAGGGTAATATTTTCAAAAATGGGTTTTGATTAAGTTTAGAGTATGTTTCACAATCTTTTTGGATATAGAGTAATTTTCTGTGAAATTGAATTTTATTTTCATTTTGTGAAATGAGGTCACTTCGTTGAGTATTATTTATTCCTTCCTCGTAATGGAAATGTTAGCCCTAATCATCGTTACTATGTTGGTATTATCATCAATCTAGTATTTATAGTGAAATTAAACTTGTTTCGAGTCCTCACAGACTCAAGCCTTGCGACAAATTCCTGTTAATTATGATACAAGTTGTTTAAGTTATGACCTACTTATGTTAGGCTTATGATTAAAACTTGGTAATTAATACTAATGGGAATCCAGTAGTTTCGCCCTTGACTTCTTCAGGGAGAATTCCTGTCAAGTTTGGCAGAAAGCCAAAATTCCATGTTAGGACTTTGCCTGCTCTCTTTGAAGGTATACATGTTCCAGATTTTTGTCTAGTCTTTCAGGTGTAATACATAGCATGTACGTGAAATTGACCAGATTTACACACAGAAACACACACGCGCACACACAGACACACACACACACACGTGTTTTGGTGTGCGTGGTGTGTCCACGTGTTAGCGCTTAGGTTTCATAAATATCTAAATTGATGACGATTTCACCATTTATAAATTGACCCGTCTTTCGTAAATTTGTTTATAGAAATAACCTGCCTAAGTTTTCCATCTGACATTTAATGTTTATTTTAAAACGAGACCCTTCGTTATAAAAAAAAAAAAAAGGAAGCGTAAATATTTGTTTGCCGCTCCAAGGATTTATTAAAGTTTCTGGAAGGCTTTTATGGAACTTTTGAACAAATATTTAGCGTCCTCCCAAACCTCCAAAGTCTCTGAACCTCCTCCTATGGACTTCTTTTAATATTGACACCTGAAGTGTTCCGAAAATAGCCTATGAAAATAGATTTTCGATGCCAGCCAACCCCCAACCGCCAGTGGATGAATTTCCTTTCTTTTCTTTCTAAATAATGTCGTGTTTTTATTACCCCCCTTTTTTTTTAGCCCTTTCAGTACTATTCCGGTTCCACTTCTCGAATGGACGTCTTCTCCTAAAATATCAGAGGGATGCTATAGTAGATTCACATCAACCGTGCATTTGATGTCTAGGCCAGTCCCTTACGAAGCTCCTGATTGGCTGTTGATAAGCCAATCACAGGGCTGGAAACTCTCAGTCGCTCCAGAGAGTTCACATGGGAAGGAAGTATGTTCCACCTCTCCTGAGGGATACGTTTGAAAGACGTATCCCGCAGGAGAGGTGGAACATACATCCTGCCTATAAACTCTCGAGAGAGACTGAGAGTTTCCAGCCTTGTGATTGTCTTATCAACAGCCAATTAGGAGCGCCGTAAGGGACTGGCCTAGACATCAAATGCAGGTTGATGTGAATCTACTATATTACTAAGAGGTCACCGGGTGGTTTAGATATATGAGAAAACTTGACACTCATCTTTAAATCATAAGAGACGTTTGGAATTAGGGTAAATGTGTTCCTGACTAAATTAGACGAAATACACTACATTTGGAAATATGTTATTTGTTCGTGCCAGGGATTCATTTCATTAATGTTAACTGTTTGCCTCGCTAAAAAACATTCATAGTCGTAGTCATCTACTTTAAAAAGTAGAAAATTAAAGCAAACTCTGATAAGAAGTGCCGCAGTGCACCTCATGTGGTGCACTGTAGGTATCAGTACTTCAGGTTCTTTGCCCCGTGACTTTGGCCCATAGCTCCAACCCCTTTGGTTCCTTTCATTGTAGCTCCTTTCATATTCTCTTTATTCCATCTTACTATCCACCCCCTCTAACAATTGATTCATATTTCAAATGCGAGGTTTTCCTCCTGTTGCTCCTTTCAAATCTTTTACTGTCAATTTCCGTGTCAGTGCTGAATGACCTCATAGGTCTCAGTGCTTGGCCTTTGGCTTAAACTCTGTGTTCAATTCAATCGAATTCATAAGAAGAGATAAAAGAAACCAGCTGACTCGTGACACGTGCAAGATTTTCTCCAAATAATTTTAAACGTGCTAAAATCTACCGTCAAATAGCCCGTTGTTTCAATAACGAAACTTAAAATAAATACGCTATATTTTACTATAAATAATTTTTCTGTACTGTTTAACATGCACATTATTTATATTTAACATTCTAGGTCTAATAAATAAATCATGAATATCCTGTCCTAAATTCCTGTATCTTTAACTCAAGGAGAAACACTTTTTTCAGACCTTTTTAGGCTCTTCCAATAGACCCCTTCTACTCCCCTCCCCCCCCACCACCACCACAACAACAAATTAGTTTGTAGGCTTACTCCCCAAGCAAGCGAAAATCCGTGTACATGACATAGATCATCCACGTTTAGGGACGAGGTACAACGTTAACTGGGAGACTGAGGCAGCTTACGCGAGGGCTTATGCTATTAATTAAAGTGGCTATAAATTCATAATTTCTTTCCGAGGTAATTTCCTTATCGTCCGTTCTACAAGAAGCCCTTAATTGCTGTTTCTGTAATGATCGGTGGAAAATTTGCATAATTAATTTCTTTTTGGCGGGGGAGGGGGTGATGAAATAGAAAAATGATGCCTTTATGCTATGCATATATTAACGAGAAAACAAAGAAGGAAGGAATGAAGTATTGTGGATGTGATATGAAACAGTGAACCATTTGCATTTAAAATAACATTTCGAAAAGACCTGGAATTATTATTATGTAACCGTAAAATTTAATATTGTATAATTATATTAGAAAAGCCAACTTTGGCTAATTATTTACATGCTCTCTCTCTCTCTCTCTCTCTCTCTCAACTGATGCGGGTAAATGTAAGCGCATTCGGTCTGTTTATTTTTATAATGTTGAAGCAAAAGAATACAGATTGTTATTGGCTTTTTGATGAACTTTATTTAATGGAGAACTTCATTACAAATGTAGCAGGATTATCTTTCTCTTTACGTGTATCACTTGTTGAGCTAAATTTATGAAATGATATAATGTAAGAACCCAATCACAGGGCTTATCCCCCCATAGAGATGGCAACCAATTTTAAATGAATATCCCGTAGACGGGAAGCCTGGGATTGATCGTTCTCCTAAGTACCAGTAATAGTAATGTCATTATTTTTACCTGACTTATAATTGGATTTAGAATTGCACGGTTCATTTGCCTTATATATCACGTACTTCAAAGAACTGAAATTTAGGTGGTACTTTGCATGTTATCTACGCGTCACCTACTCCAAGGTCCTATAGTAGATCCACATCAACCTTGCATTTGATGTCTAGGCCAGTTCCTTACGACGCTCCTGATTGGCGGTTGATAAGCCAATGTCAGGGCTGGAAACTCTCAGTCTCTCTCGAAAGTTCACATGGGCAGGATATATGTTCCACCTCTCCTTAGGGATACTTTTGGAAGACGTAACCTTCAGGAGAGGTGGAACATAGAACCTACCCATGTGAACTCTCGAGAGAGACTGAGAGTTTCCAGCCCTGTGATTGGCTTATCAACAGCCAATCAGGAGCGTCGTAAGGGACGGGCCTAGACATCAAATGAACGGTTGATGTGAATCTACTGTAGTACTAAACACCGTGTGGCAAATGTAGAGTAGAAGACGGCCGCACGAAGATATCGTTTATTAATATAATAATTTGTCCACCACACAATGTAGAATTGGGTGAATATAATACTTTGATCCCCGAAGGGCTATAATAGTACTAAACACGGCGTCCCAAGGAGCTTACGCCATGTTTAGTACTATGACACCTCGAGGTAGGTGACGCGTAGGTAACAAGCCAAAGTAGCACCGAAACTTACTTGTTGGCTTGTTCACATCAGGCTGACCTAAGGCAATAGCCCTTGCTCCTTTCGTAAAGATGTCCCATAAGTAGGGTCAATTTTTAAGGAATATGAAGCCTGGTGGACCTCTGGACTCCACAAACTAACTAAGATGCTTTCCCATTCCTTTTCTTGTTTTCCAAAGACATTGGTTGTCAGTCCCATTAGCCTTTGCTTTGTTCTTCATCCCTACCAGGAGCACTGAATTCTCTACGATTGAGAACTTAGCGATTTTATACTGATGTTAATCCTTTCTAGTCTCCTTGGTATGTATGTATGTTTGTATATACGTATGTATATATGATTTTCATCCTGCTACAAAATATCAGAATCGTTGGTACAGGCTACTCGGTTTAATATTGCCTACCGTTGTAATATTTTTGTCGTGTAATCGAGTATGTGAATCACTAAAGTGGCTGGTGCTAACTCTAAACATGATAATGCAGCATCACTCGAAACAGAAGGAAGAAACGGATTTTGTCTTATTCCAGGTATACTAACTAACCGTAAGAAATGGAACAGGACAAAAGAGGCCAGTAGGAAGTTTTAATAATCTAACTTTCAACATGACTAATTATACTATTCAGTCACTATACGTAATCAGTTGTCGTCATTGTTTCCTCGACTATTCAGAGCAAATATCCACTTTGTAATTGCGATATTCATTTTTGGCATATTGGAGAGCAAGAGCCGTGATAGGATTATACACTCAAAGCTGCTTATCGTAATAAATACTCATTTGAATGCGAGCCTTCCTATCCTTACCATCATTGATGGCGTAATACAGAGTAATTAGGTTGCATCGTATTGCCTTTGAATATTGGATCTGGAATGACGTCACAGGAATGTGACATTGTTCCGTTGTTTCATTGTTGGAGACTGAATATTGCAGCTTTGTTTGTTTGGTTATTAATGAGACATTGAATTTAATAAAACTTCTAGTCTAAATAATATTGATTCGAAACAAAACTTAATAATCGAGGTTTCTAGATCAGTAGTTTGAATTATAGGTTTTAAACATACACACACACACACACACACACACACACATATATATATATATATATATATATATATATATATATATATATATATATATAGATATATATATATGACTGGTAAAAATGTTCTGTAACAACAGAATTCCATCTAATAAAAGGAGCCCATAAAAACAACCAAAATGTAGAGAGAAAAAGTACTATATTTCAGAGACCTGCTCTCTCTCTTCAGGTATATGAAATGAGAAAAGTTACAGAAAAGGTGGTAGTTTATACCAGAGATCCGTCCACAAGTTAAGCCAATTTAGGTCACCCCCGCCTGATAATCTTCCTTTAATCTTCTTAAGCGTTGGTTGAATGAACACTTGATCGACGACATCTGAGATCCACGCCCCTTTTGAGATGTTCATTACCTGCTTCTCTTTTATTAAGGCCGATTCCATCATTTGACTCTTGTACCGGCAGTTGCTGCTATAAATTACACGTGACATATTCCAGTTTATTCTATGGTTATGTTCATTTATATGGTTGAAAATAGCCGAGTTCTGGTTGTCCATACCTAACTGACCGTTTGAGTTGTATTAATCTGGCCTGGGGAAGTGATTTACCTGTAAATCCGATGTAAGATTGGTCACAGTCCTGGCATGGGATCTCATATACCCCAGAGTCTTTGGAGATGTCTTTTGTTGGACGTTAATCAGGGATTTGGCTAAGGTATTTGGGTATGGTAAATGCAAAGGGTTGGATTTTGGAATTTCCCAAGGGTGTGGTTATTCCTCTTAATCGTCTCCAGGTGAGGAATTTTTATTTTATTGTTGGGTGTGTCTCTGGTCTTGTCTTTAGGGGTCGGTAGAAAATTACGTTTGCTTTTTGAATTGCTTTCTCAATTATATGGTCAGGATACTTTAAAGATGAAAGTTGTTTGTGCGAATTAGTTCAAATTCTTTTTCCAGGAAATCTTGGGGAACAAATTCGTAAGGCTCTTAAGATAGGTTGCTAGCTACACCTATCTTGATAGTAATGTCGTGATAGCTAAAGTAATGAATATATGAAAGTGAGAACGTTGGTTTTCTGTATATGGTAAATTGTATTCTGTCGTGTCTCTGATTATTAAAACATCAAGAAAAGGAATTTTGTTGTCTGTTTCCCATTCAACTTTAAATTTGATGCTGGGCACTAAGCGTTTAATTTTGAGAGGAATTCATAATCAAATTAAAATTACCCCACTTATTATCCCAAAACCATTAGGATGTCATCCACGTATCTCATCCACAGCATGTTTTTGGGTTTTTATTGCATTTATCACTGTAGTTTCAAAGTATTCCATGTACAGATTGGCTAAAACAACAGGACTTAAAGGACTACCCATACTACACACGAATTTTTGCTTGTAGAATGATTCCCTCGAATGAAAATACGTTATTAGATGCACATAATTCAACTAACTTTATTATTTGTCAAGCGCCAATGGGAAATGATCTGAATAGGGGGATAATTTTTCCCTTAAAAACTGAAGAACGTCCTGTACTGGTACTTTTGTGAATAGGGAGTCTATGTCAAGGGCTTAAAAGTTTTATGTTGTGAAGTGGTATATGTGCTTCTCTGAATTTGTGACAAAAAAAAAGGGGCGTGGACTCAGATGTCGTCGACCAAGTGTTCATTCAACCAACCGCTTTAAGAAGATTAAAGGAAGATTATCAGCGGGGGTGACCTAAATTGGCTTACTTGTGGACGGATCTCTTGGTATAAATACCACCTTTTCTGTAAACTTTTCTCATTCAATATACCTGAAGAGAGAGACAGCAGTCTCGAAATATAGTACTTTTCTCTCTACATTTTGGTGTTTTTATGGGCTCCTTTTATTAGATATATATATAATATATATATATGATATATATATATAATATATATATATATATATATATATATATGTTACGGCCATTTTGCAAAATTGGTCATTTTACAAAATTACCGGCCATTATGCAAAAGGACCAAATTCGTGGTCATTTTTGCAAAATGACTAAATTTTTCAACATTTTGCAAAACGACCAAGATTTTGGCCAGTTTACAAAATGTCGTTGGTCAGTTTTACAAAATGTCCATACAGCAAGCAGCCAGATGGAAGAAAAAAGCGAGGTAATGATAAAATAGTGAACATAACTAATTTTATTCATTTTTCAGAAAAATACAACTTTCAAATACATCAAAACGTATCAAGTTTTTAGCAAGTGACTAGTTGAATGCACACAAGTACTACGTTTGGTCGTCTTCTCCTGGCTTTCAGCAGTGCCTTTTACTGACAACAGTGTCACCAGTCAGCTACCATTACTATTGTGGAGAGAGAGTGGGGCGGGGGATGAGGGGGGGGAATAAGTGAATGATCGACAATTATACAGTGCAGTTACCCGTATGGGAACGAGTAATTGAACCAGTAAATGAACCAATATTATAAGAGATGATTTGCAGAAGTGAATGACAAGCTTTTTTTCCATCTGGCTGCTTGCTGTGTGGAGATTTTGTAAACGGACCAACAATAATACTGTTTATTTTGTAAACTGACCAAAATCTTGGTCGTTTTGGCAAAATGTTGAGAAATTTTTTAGGCCATTTTGCAAAATGACCAAGAATTTGGTCATTTTGCATAATGGCCGGCCGGATTTTGTAAAATGACCAATTTTGCAAAATGGCCGTAACATATATTATATATATATATATATAATATATATATATATATACTATAATATATATATATATATATATACCCTCCCTTAATTCCTAAACTACACAAACTGGGAACTCTTACCTGTTGCCAATAATGGATAACAAAAGGTAAGCGTGCCCCGTCCCCAATCACAAAATCAACCCCACGAAAATGACAATAAAAAAAAATAATAATAATAAGGAAGGGATAGGAAAAGAAAAAGAACGCAAGATGTTTCCGAGCTAACTCGCCCCTCTCTCTCTCTCTCTCTCTCTCTCTCTCTCTCTCTCTCTCTCTCTCTCTCTGGCACGACTCGCCGCAAAAATCCCACTCAGGCAAGTTCGCCACACATAAATACAAGGAACATGAACAAGAATAAAAGGGTAAAGAAAATCCGCAAAATATAAAAAGAGAAAAAAAATAAGAAAGAAAAAAAAACCCGAAATATACTTACGTCTCATCTATGACCGTAAACCGAATTCACATACACACCGCAAACATGCGCGAACTGCGAAACACTTTAATATGTTTCGAAAATTAAACTTTTCTCCTCACGTTCTTTTTTTAAACAACACCTTTATTCCTAATCTCAGAAATCACTGACTTGGGCTGGGAGGGAGGAAGACTGTCTGGGAGAACAGCTCTCTGTCGAATCAGCAGTAATGACCCTGAGTTGCCTGTGACATGATTAATAACCCCTTTTCCTATCAAAAAAAAAAAAAAAACGAAACCCCCTATTTCTAACTGGTCACCAGTCCCTTCGGAGCGTACCTACAGCTTGAAAAATATATAAAAAGCCTTTACTGCTGCCACCACTGTATACCCTCCTTATTCCCTAAACTACACAAACTGGGAACTCTTACCTGTTGCCAACGGTGCCCTGTCTGTAAGATGTCACGAGGCTTATTAAGACTGCGTAAATATAAAAATACTATTTATTTCCCAAAGCAATTGGTTATAACAAAGAACAAAATGATTAACAAGTCATAATGCATAAACACCCAAATCTACCCATAAAGAAACCAGTAAGACACCATTTCTACCCTCCTGACTAAGGTTACACTCTCAAACCCCAAAAAGTCATATTGTCTAGTATTAGTCAGGTTAGAGATTCCCATTTCTAATCAACCATGGAATCGGACCCATCTGTAATAAAGATAATAGGTATAAAAAACATATCCCCCACATCACTCTTTTCAAAGTATTTACGTAAAGAGAGTAATTTACACTTCTCTCTCTTTTCCAAAAAGTAACAGTTTTTCTAAGTTTTTATAGAATGTGTCCTACCTTTTCGATGGGCGTTTTCTCCCGACACTCGGAGCAAACCACTTGACGTTATTTCGTTTGCACAAAGGATGCGTCTTCCACAAGTACCCTGAACCAGTAGGCCTGTAATACGCACAAACGAATGTACATGCCTCGCAAACGGGGGAACGACCTCTGAGACAAGTTGCTTGTTCAGCAGATACCTTTTTCTCCAATGTGAACTTGCAGCGTACCACCCCTTGTCTCTAGGCAAGTAGAGCTATGTGACTTTACTATCATACAAAACATTTTAAACATATTATTAGCCATTCCCCCTCTTTTCACCTCTTAGATATATATATATATATATATATATATATATATATATATATAATATATATATATATATATATATATATAACTGGAACTTACATATTCCCAAAAGATGCACAGTGCCTCTGTTATGATTTAAGAAATAATCATGTCTGCAATGTTACCAAGTATTCTATTCTGGCTGCCCTGCTCCTCCATGTAAGAGCCCAAAACTAGTCGCAATAAATACTGTTTACCCAAGTACTTGGTTCTACCTGTTCCTTATAAATATATATGATATATATATGTATATAAATATACATAACATAAATATAATATATATAAGGAACAGGTAGACCAGTACTTGGGTAAACAGTAGTTATTGCGACTAGTTTCGGGCTCTTACATGGAGGAGCAGGACAGCCAGAATACTGGTAACATTGCAGATATGATTATTTCCTAAATCATCACATCGGCACTGCTGATCTTTTGGGAAAACGTAAATTTCCCAATTATGATGGTCGCATATCTATGAAGTGACAAAAAAATAAAAGCATAAAACAGTAAGAAACCTATACTGATTGACTAGATCTAAAAAAAATTAAAACAGCTAAAATTGACAACACTTTCAAATACATAATATAAAGTAAAAAAGGGTAACATAATAACTAAAGTTAACTTCATCTCAGAACTGACACAAAAGCAATGACTAAGTAAGAAGAGATTGCATATTAAGCAGAGACCATATGGACGTCAGCCATCGTACAGAGTTGGCGTTAAGAAAAAAGAAAATAATTCCATTAGACTTCATACCATCTCCTTCCACCACCACCACCACACTTCTAAATAACTGGACAAACAGAAGACAGCCACTCGCTTCCCTTATTAAGAGTCCTTCCATATTAAACAACAATCACCAACACTCAATAGGTATTTTGTACTACATTATCTATTATTACTATTCTGAATATTCGTGTTTTCTTCTCGGTATCTCTCTGTCAGTGTTGTTATTCGACCTGTTTTTAGTTAGAAATAAATTGGTTATTTCTACCATTATTTAACAGGATATTACAGAGATCATAAGGATAGGTAGTAACGCTTTAAGCACAATCATTTGTTTGGAAACTATTAATTTCTCCTGTTTAGGAAACCATTACACAAATGTTCCTAACAATGGTGTCCAGGAAAAACAAAAAGGACGATAAAAATACCTCTTTCACAAGATTTAGTGTTCAGCCAGAGAAAAGAAACGAGACTTTTGAAATTATAGGAGTGGCTGAAAAGAAAGGAAATCTACGATCTGGAATTGTGTGGGTGGCCACTCTAAAAAATGTTAGGGGTGGTTTGATCTGTGGGAAATCGTTAAGGAAGGAATCGGACCATGAGATTCTGTCTTCAGCCTTCGAGGAAAATGACTGGCGATTTGCTCGAGTGTTCCTTTTAATCTTTTCTCCTCCTCCTCTTCCTCATTTTATGTCCTCATTTTATGTCCTCATCAGTTACTGCTCACACACCATTACTCCTTGCTTTCTATTTCCAACTTTCTCTTTCTCAGGTCTCGATTTTTCGTTTACAGTGAAACGCATATAAAAATGGACGAGTATTTACTTTTTATATTCATCCTATTCTTTTTGTTTCTCTAATGCAGAAATGTATTTGGTAGCTAACAGGGTACTTTTAAAATGATTAGATTTTGTGAATGTCAGATTTATAAATGAGAAAGGTTTCTTGGGCCTCAGTGTAATGAGTTCAAATTAACTGGTACAAAGCTCACCATCGTGGCGCCCGTCTGGTGAGAAGCTCCTACAACAAATTTTCTTTTTTAATAAAACGTGTTTGTTTTATCCTTAGGGTAGAATTTTGATGGAGTTTCTAAGAACAGGAGATTCCAGAAAGCCTATTTGCTAATAAAGCTCTTTTGAAAAATACATAAAAAGGAAGGTATTTGGGAAATTCATTGAAATATTATTTTAACTTGGTTACATCTATTGATTCCGTATAGCAGGGCACTATAATAGGTTCTTTGCCTGCCTAATCCCCTCCCCTAACCCACAACTCATTTCCCTCATCAGTGGCATGGTCGGCTTGGTGTTGGCCTGTCACTTCGGTGGTCGCGAGTTCCAGTCTCGGGCATTCCATTGGGCCGTCAAAGATGTGTGTTTCTGGTGATAGAAGTTCACTCTCGACGTGGTTCGGAAGTCACGTAAAGCCGTTGGTCCTGTTGCTGAATAACCACTGGTTCCATGCAACGTAAAAATACCATACAGATAAATAAACAAACAAACAAACACAAACACATTGCATGTTTACAAGATAGAAGTCTGTCCCACGCCACCACTCACGTCCGGAAATCGCCATTTCAAAGCTGATGCATCGAGGTTCTTTCTTATGCTTCAGATAAAATTACAACCACCAGAAATTGGAATTTACCAGTTCTTAGACTGCTGTTAGGATGGCCTTTCGAAAAAGCAAACGTCGTCCTACCGTGATTGCCTAAAATCCGACAATCCTAGGAACCTCATTTTCAGACAGAGACTTGGCAACCCAGAGAAAATGCCTTATTAGTTGTGCAACATTCACGAAATTCACATTTCGTGGACAGAATTGAAACATTCATACCCTACAAGCTTGCAAGCTATTCATGTAAATCCCAAACTTCCTTCTAGATAAGAATTTGATTACCTTTCCATGCAGGTTAGCAAATGCGCAACACTTATCCAAAAATGATCAAGCTTCATGGGTTGGCTTAGCATCTCCAATGTATAGTTCTGTCTTGAAATTGATCTCGCAGAATCCAATGGTTTTGTGACTCTATTTGCTCGATACCATAACTACGAGTCAAATCAGAAGCAATTACTATTATTGAATTAGAGGGGATCACGTCACTGTTATGGTAAACCCTGTCACCATCCCCTTGTACGAGTCTCCTCTCATCATTAAGCGAAAGAAAAAATTTCTTCCATAATTATATAAGGAAATCAGAACATAATGAGATATTGGGTCCTTTGTTGGTTCTCGTCGGTTTGTTTCTTTGCATAATGAGTCTTAAATTTGCCATGTTCATGGATCAATTTCCTTCAGTAGTCGTTGTTTGAAATGAGAGAAAGAGAGAGTGAGTGAGTAAGTTCCCAACCATTCGACTAGTGAAAAAATGAAAAGGATAACGTTTTGCATTTATGTAGTTTCGTTCATTTCCAACAGTATTCTCTCTCTCTCTCTCTCTCTCTCTCTCTCTCTTCTCTCTCTCTCTCTCTCTCTCTCTCTCTCTAGTGATGAAAAAATCTTCCTTTATCGAAGAGAGAGACGTACGAAATTAATGTCAAATTGGTCTTTTCATCTACTCATGTTCAGTTAAGTAAATTATATCTATTTTCTTTTTGCGAAATGTTCTTCCTTTTCCCAAGATGTTCTTCACATATCACTCATCCCCTTGTGTAATATTTTGCCAGATGCAGTGGGTATAAAATGTTATTAACCGTGGATAATAATTCACCAGAAGCAGAATGCAATGAGTTTGGCTAATACTATCAATATAATATCAACATCAGACGACGTGGAATCGTTTGCTTATCTCTCTCTCTCTCTCTCTCTCTCTCTCTCTCTCTCTCTCTCTCTCTCTCTCTAGGAAGTTTGCATTTTTTATGATTATGATTCTTCTCTCTCTCTCTCTCTCTCTCTCTAGGAAGTTTGCATTTTTTATGATTATGATTCTCATCTCCTCTCTCTCTCTCTCTCTCTCTCTCTCTCTCTCTCTCTTCTCTCTCTCAAGATGAATAGTATTGTGCTCGTGCAATTTATGCATTCTTTATCGTCTCTTGTCTTTTTTCCTCTATCGAAAGAGAATCTAAGGCCGGAGAATATAGCAATGATCCAAGTGAAGACTCTTTATTAAAGAAAAATGGTCATATTTTTAGCACGTAACTGCAATTAGACGAAGGTCAAGGATCGAATAATGAGTATCATGTGCCCAGGATCGTGACCTATCTTATACTCGAGCTCCAAAAACGGACAGATTATTTCTAATGATCCAAAATTACAACAGAAATTTTAAAGACCACGTCTGACATTTGTAGAAGTTTGGCATTTCAGTGAATGTTATGGGTAAATGTAGATCCCTTGTGGTTCAAGTAAAATCTTTCCTTTGAGTGAAAGTATCCTCTCTCCTCTCTCTCTCTCTCTCTCTCTCTCTCTTCTCTCTCTCCTCTCTCTCTCTCTCTCTCTCTCTCTCTCTCTCTCTCGTGGCTTCTCACATCGGACATCTAAGGTATGTTAAGATATTATGTACCGTATCGTTCTTTACAATATAGTGTGTAACCCCAAGCTGCACCCTCCTCTTTTATCTGTTCTTCGTGCTAAGGTAATAATAATAATAATAATAATAATAATAATAATAATAATAATAATAATAATAATAATAATAATAATATGATAATGATGATGATAATAATAATAATATGTGTCCTTATGTGCTTTAGAATTTTTGCTATTCTAAACAGCCTCACTTATTCTCAGTATAAAGGCTTTGTCCTTCCAGTATATTTACAAATATTGTCTGTGATATAATAGATGTCGTTTTCACAATGGCCTCACGTCTACACTTGATCCACCTACATAAGATGCGGAGGCGTACCTCGTCAATATATAGCACCTTCCCACGACCTTTTCTCATGTTAACGGGACATTTAAGCTTATAATTTTTTCGGTGTGCGCTGTTCATTCATGCTTGTATTTTGTATTACCGTCGCATTCATTGGTTTAATCTGTTTAAAAGGTTGGCAGCAGCAGTACGTAGATAGGAGCAAAGATAATCTGATATCTTTTGTTTACATTGAAGGGCAGATGAATGATTAATTTGAATGATTCCACGTGTTGATAATAGTCATCGTTCATCTGTCATACACAACGAGCGGCCACTGTAAATCTCGATAATGCCATTATCCATATTTCATTGAATTTGTTTCAAGCACGTGTAGTTTGATTGAATTCATGTATCGCTTGAATACTTCAGAATTATGGTTTGTTAAAAGCGGAGATTTGATTTAGTGATGCTCATTAGATACAAAAGGGCGTTTAGTATCTGATTCCGATACAAATATATTTCAAATATTTGTTTTCCGACACATGAGTATTCCATCAGGGTTGGTTGACCGGATATCTACGTAGGTCCACAGTAGGGTTCGATCATTTTGCACCTCAGTTCCTCGTTGGACGTTTGGGTTTATGTGCTCGCCTACCGATTCGGTAGTCCGAGTTCGATTCCCCGCTCTGCCAACGTGGAATCAGAGGGAACTTATTTCTGGTGATTAGAAATTAATTTCTCGAACCAATGTGGTTCGGATCCCACAGTATGCTGTAGGTTCTGTTGCTAGGTAACTACTTGGTTCCTAGGCACGTAAAAATATCTAATCCTTCGGGCCAGCCCTAGGAGAGCTGTTCATCAGCTCAGTGGTCTGGTTAAACTAAAATATACTTATTATTTGCACCTTACTTTTGATGAAGGGTCTATGCCGACAAAAGCCCAGCTTAATGTAAACATTACGATCGCCAACCCGAACTGATGGATAGTTAATGTAGATTCTCAAATAGGGACACGAATTCAGTGTCGGTTTTCAGTTACAGACAGGATTTCAATGCTGCTTCCCACACGCAGGTGCGGTTTCCAGTATTCGTGCTGAATTTGAATACGCATTTCAGTATTTCTTACCAGGGCTGCTAAATATTCTACCAGATCTCAAGCTCAGAAACGTACAGGAATTTTCTTTGCATTTAGGGTATGGATCTTAATGCCCCCTTTTTGGCCCAAGCCCGGAGAAGGAAAGAAATTGGAAAGAAGGGAGAAGCGAGCTGGGTGCTGAACCACTAAGGAAACGATGGACCTATTTCTTAACGAAATACAATTTTGTCTAATATGCAAATATTCATAAGAACTAAGCCCAAAGTGACTTAAAGAAGGTGGGACAGAATGTAATAAAAGGTCTCTGCTTCCGTAAATAAAGTGTATTTTTAGTAAAACAGAGGCTAAAGCAGAGGAATAGCGTCAGTTACTTCTTTTATTCATTAATGTGCTTAATTCCTTTATAGTATGGCATTTTGCGGTTTCTCAACGATCGACAAGTGTAAATCAGTCGGTAACCGAAGCCAAACATAGCTTTCAAATTTCGTTCAGTGCCGAGTCGAAGCTGGCTTAAATTTTTTTTCTATTAGTTATTTTAGTTTTTCCTTATTTAGATATTGCCCTCTTGTTGAGAAATAGTGTAGGTTATGCTTCTTCAAAGAATAGATGTACCGGATTTTTGTTCTGCTTACTTGCTCTGATAGATCTCAAATTTCATTTTGACCCATTGCCACCTGCATTCTAAGCCAACAAGGTAATTCTGATTTGCACCATATAGAGATATAAAGGATCTTTCAAGAATTGATCAGACAGTCTGGCGTTGAATCTTTCCCCAGGTATAGTCCCTTTCCTCGCCCTGACAGAAAATAGTCTCGCATATTCTCTACACATTCTTTTTTTTTCTTTCTTTTTTGCAGCTCAGGCAACACTCAATACCTTACTTTTTTGTTTAGTCTTATCATCTCGTCGACTGTTTTAGCGCCTCGGTGGCGTGATTGGTATGGTATGGTATTAGCGTCCCACCTCGGTGGTCGCGGGCTCGATTCTCGGCCATTGCATTGAGGAGCGAGAGATGTGTATTTCTGGTGATAGAAGTTCACTCTCGACGTGGTTCGGAAGTCACGTAAAGCCGTTAGTCCCGTTGCTGAATAACCACTGGTTCCATGCAACGTAAAAACGCCTTACAAATAAACTCGTCCACTGTTTTAGCGCAGGAATAATGACAAATGATTTACGTTTCTTCATTCCATGAAATTCTTGGCAAATGAGTCTTATTAAGATAATGCAAATTGTGAGGAATATGTAAAACAAAGAAACGAGACCGGGAGGTTTCAATGGACTGAGTTTATAAACCTAGTTTTTATGCTGTTCCTTGCTATTCTGCTGCATATAAGCCGTTGTTCATAATTTATTGTTTGCAGTTCTCCAGCTCTTGCATGAGCTTCATTAGCTTCATTGTCAGAATAGACGCTTCTTTTCAAATGAAAAGCTCGAGCGAGTTTTACAAAGAATTTTGAAGTCATCCTTTATTAACATTACAATTATTATTTCATTATTTTTTTGTAATTGAAACTGCCTTAATTCAGAGAAATTGTAGTATTCAAAAAGATTTCTAAAGAGACATTTTACACTTGTATATGGATTCAGCTAATTGTTTAGTTGTAGTCTGAGACTTATTTTTAAAATTTTTGTTAAAAAGGAGAAAAAATCATTCTAGGACTATCGATGAAAATCTTTTTTTCCTGGCACCCTAGATCCATTGTGTGAAACGTTGGTTGGGCTGATCTATTGCTTCTTCATTTGTGCCGTTGTATTTTTAAAAGCGCAGACCCCAATCTGACGAGCAACCTACAACCCTTTTCTAGCCCGGACCCGAGAGGTTGGACGGACGATATAATCTCTGATCGTTTTTTTTCACTTTTATTAGAAATATTTTAGAACGTTATGAATAGAAATGAACTCACTTTTATGGAAGCTGTAATGTTATGATTATGAGAGAGAGAGAGAGAGAGAGAGAGAGAGAGAGAGAGAGAGAGAGAGAGTGAGTTGGAAAGTACGCCAAACTTCCGGTTTTACCTTTATTCACAGACGCTTGACCCCATAAGATACATTCACATCGAAAAGGAAAAAGAAAAAAAAATTTCCACGTGAGTCTCGTGTTTTGATTTTCGAAGAAAGTAACACATTTTGTGTTTCCAGATGGTCACCAACAATTGCACCGTTGATTCGGATTTCGTTGCCAAGTTGGTATCCTAAGGGTCTCCGTAGGTGGTTAATGCTGTCAGTGCACCTCACGTGGTGCACTATAGGCATGTCTCAAGTTTCTTTCCAGTATCCCTTTGGCCAGTAGCTGTAGCCCCTTCCTTTCCTTTTTCTGTACCTCCGCTCGTATTCTCTTTCTTCCATTTTGTTTTGCACTCTCTCCTAACAGTTGTTGAATGGTGCCACTGCGAGGTTTTCTTTCTTTTACACCTTTAAAACTTTTATACTATCAATTTCCTTATTAGCATTCAATGAGGTCATAAGTCCCAGTTTTAGGCCTTTGGCCAAAATTTCATATTCCATTGCATTCCATTCCATTCACCGGGACTAAAGCTCTATAAACAAATAACTAAATATATACGACCAGTAAAGGTTGAAACGGTAAGAGTCTTTTAACGGTGCCAGTGCGAGAGCATGAATGAAAGAGAGTGGTTGAGTCTAGGACCCCACCTTCCATGAATAAAACTAAACAAAAAAGTAAGGTATTGAGTGTTGCCTGAGCTGCAAAAAAGAAAGAAAAAAAAAAGAATGTGTAGAGAATATGCGAGACTATTTTCTGTCAGGGCGAGGAAAGGGACTATACCTGGGGAAAGATTCAACGCCAGACTGTCTGATCAATTCTTGAAAGATCCTTTATATCTCTATATGGTGCAAATCAGAATTACCTTGTTGGCTTAGAATGCAGGTGGCAATGGGTCAAAATGAAATTTGAGATCTATCAGAGCAAGTAAGCAGAACAAAAATCCGGTACATCTATTCTTTGAAGAAGCATAACCTACACTATTTCTCAACAAGAGGGCAATATCTAAATAAGGAAAAACTAAAATAACTAATAGAAAAAAAATAAAACACGCGCCATTGAAGTTTGCAATAGATCCTAGGAGTTATGTACTACAGTAGATTCACATCAGCCGTGCATTTGATGTCTATGCCAGTCCCTTACGACGCTCCTGCTTGGCTGTTGATAAGCCAATCACAGGGCTGGAAACTCTCAGTATGAGCGATCTCTCGCTCCTCAATGCAATGGCCGAGAATCGAGCCCGCGACCACCGAGGTGGGACGCTAATACCATACCATACCAATCACGCCACCGAGGCGCTAAAACAGTCGACGAGATGATAAGACTAAACAAAAAAGTAAGGTATTGAGTGTTGCCTGAGCTGCAAAAAAGAAAGAAAAAAAAAAGAATGTGTAGAGAATATGCGAGACTATTTTCTGTCAGGGCGAGGAAAGGGACTATACCTGGGGAAAGATTCAACGCCAGACTGTCTGATCAATTCTTGAAAGATCCTTTATATCTCTATATGGTGCAAATCAGAATTACCTTGTTGGCTTAGAATGCAGGTGGCAATGGGTCAAAATGAAATTTGAGATCTATCAGAGCAAGTAAGCAGAACAAAAATCCGGTACATCTATTCTTTGAAGAAGCATAACCTACACTATTTCTCAACAAGAGGGCAATATCTAAATAAGGAAAAACTAAAATAACTAATAGAAAAAAAATAAAACACGCGCCATTGAAGTTTGCAATAGATCCTAGGAGTTATGTACTACAGTAGATTCACATCAGCCGTGCATTTGATGTCTATGCCAGTCCCTTACGACGCTCCTGCTTGGCTGTTGATAAGCCAATCACAGGGCTGGAAACTCTCAGTATGACGATGGAAATAATGGTGTGATTTAACGATATAACTGAAAAAATACTGGGAATTTTCGATTTCTCCAAAATCAACGGCTTTAACGAACCACTGAGAGAGGCCTCTTTACTTGGTGTAGAATTCATTATCTTTAGATTGAACGAATTCGGTTCGTTTAGAGGGATTTGGCCTTTGAATATGTATGATTCCTCTGCTCTTTAAACTGGGTAGGCTTCTCTGTTTTTTCTACAGATAAGGGTCTAAGATCCTCAAGTTTGTAGGACTACCA
>NC_087218.1:37756195-37781195 GCF_015104395.2 Macrobrachium nipponense | reverse complement strand
CTCTCTGGAAAACATCGGAATTTGTTGATTACGAATTCGATACAAAGTAAGGTGAGTTCCTCTTTGGACGAGTGGTTTTCGCACTCGGCTACCAATCCGGTGGTCCGAAGTTCGATTCTCGGTTCGGCCAACGGGGAATTAGAGGAATGTATTTCTGGTGATGGAAATTCATTTCTCGATGTTATGTAGTTCGGATCTCACAATAAACTGTAGGTCCCGTTGCTAGGTGACCAGTTGGTTCCCAGCCACATAAAAAGATCTAATCCCTCGGACTAGCCCTAGGAGAGCTGTTAATTAGCTCAGTGGTCTGGTAAAACTAAGATATACTTAACTTGATACAAATTAAGTGAAACAACAGAAATGAACTGAGGAAGAAAGAGGTAATATAAGAGATATAACGTCTGATATAAACTACAGGTAAAATGAAATAAGAAAAGGAAGAAAGAAGCAGCATAATATCGGCTACAAGTCACGATTAAAAATATCAGAATAAAAGACAGAAGTGTAAATACTTGTTAACTGGAGCTGACGATTTTTAAGAATATTCAAGGATGTCTGTCAAAGAATTGTAAAGTAGAGACAGATAGACGATGCTCTACCAAATGATCGAATGTTCTTTGCAGCGTCCCTTGGGCCCTTAGCTGCAACCCCTTTCATTTTTGTTGTTGTACCTCCGTTCATATTCTTTTCTTCCATCTTACTTTCCATCCTTTCTTAGCAGTGGTTTCGTAGTGCAGCTGCGAGGTTGTCCTGTTCCACCTTTGATAACTTTTCACTCTCAATTTTTCTTTTAGTGTTGAATAACTTCATAGGTCCTAGTGCTTGGCCTTTGTCTTAAATTTTATATCCCATTCCATTCCAAATAAGCGCTTTTATTTATTTATTTTTATTATTATATTTTCTAGAATGCCGAAATACTTCCCCAGTGTTACATGAAATCAGAAGGCTCTAGAAGTAACGAACTTCGTTTGTGGGCCGTGGTATTGCGTCAGCTTCCAGGACTTTTCCTACGCATTGATGTAAACGCACGTGTCCAGATCAGATGATGAGTTTCGGTAGTCGACCGCGACTCATTCTGATGATTTCTTGTAACTGTACATGGCTTTTATGATTGTCTTATACTTATTTCACTTTTTGTAAAACTATACCCAGAGTGTTGCACAACTCGTCTACTGCTTCTGCAATACAAAATACACTGACATCCTTCTTCAAATGAAGAGTAGGCGGATGTAAAATAATAAAAAATCTTTGCTTAATTTCCACTCTACTAACAAAAGAGGAAAAGCTGTTTTGTATTACACATGATCGCCATTGATTTTCAAATAGCTTCGTACGGTTCCTACAATCACTGTAATTACGTCATAATGGAATATTTCAGTAACTATGAAAATGGAGTCCTACCTTGACATGAATGGAAACTATTCCTGGAATTTGCATTCTTTGCATGCATGGCTTTTTACTTTATACTCGCACGGCTCGAAATGAGAGAGAGAGAGAGAGAGAGAGAGAGAGAGAGAGAGAGCGGAGAAGTTCTGTACTGCAAAGTTGCTCAATGAACTTTACCTCATTAGTTCGTAACCTCCCTATGATCGCAACAGTTGTATCTCAGAAGGGCTATTTTAGGAGAAACCAAAATATAATTTGTTTTTGAGAATTTACAGAATGAAAGAATGTCTGTGTACTTCCCTGTTCGTGTTAGCGAGATAGGTTAGGGAAAACAGTTACTTTTTTGGAAAAGAAGTTAAACAGCGTAAATTGCGCGCCTTGCATTCCTACACTGAAGGCTCATCAACAATTTGCTAACTCCACAAATACTGCTTCACTTACACTATCTTTCATTCATTTGTCTACATATCAAAGTCCTTTCGTTCCAACACTTTTAAAACCATCTTGTAAGCTTTTTCTCGACCTTCCTTGTTGCATTTTTCTAATAGACGAAAAAAAAAAAGTCTTCGCCTTTTCCTTTGACCAATTGAGAAATGGTCGTTGTAATCGTTTAGGCGAATCTCCATTATCATTAATGTTTAACTGAGCATTTATTTCTCGAAATTCAGTCGTTTCTGACCGACTCAGACTACGGTATGGATATAATTGTTCTAATTTGTGGAATTACGTAGGTTTTCCCATTTTGTCATTTACGAGCCTACAATATCAGTTTTGGCGTGATTGGTATGGTGTTGGCCTGCCACCTCGGCGGCCGCGAGTTCGATTCTCGAGCATTCCATTGAGGTGTGAGAGATGTGTATTTCTGATGTTAGAAGTTCACTCTCGACGTAGTTTGGAAGTCACATAAACCGTTGGTCCCGTTGCTGAATAACCACTGGTTCCATGCAACGTAAAAACACCATACAAACAAATAAACAATATCTGTCTTAATGCATTTTCCTAATGATCTACTGTTGACCGCCATTTTGTCACCTACTGAACCTGCAATATATCCATTCTAATGTAAATGCGTAATGTTTATAATTTAACATTTAATTAAAAGTTACTTACTGTTACGGTATAATTTTATCGCTTACAATTCTCTGCAGTCGCTTTTTGATGGCCACATCTCTGTCTCTGTAGGCTTTAAAAATGTCTGTATTTCTCCGAGTGAGATGGAGTCCGTATGTCAGCTTTAAGCCAGTTTACACATCTTATCGTGGCTATTACAGAGCTTGAAGTTTTATTACCTCCTACGCTTTCGAGATAATGACTGTTCTTTTCACACTTTTCCTGGTCTCTCTATGTCTCTCCCATTTCTTTTTGTAATGCAGTAAATCTAGTCTCTCTGTCTCTCTCATTTTTTCTTTTATTTATTTATTTATTTATTTATTTATTTATTTATTTATTTATTTATTTATTTTTGTAATGCAGTAAATCGTAGATTTTTCTGTATATGTTCCAATATTAGTTTCGTAATTTACCTTCAAAGTTTCTGTTTGGTTTTCCCCTCTTAATTTTTTTATACGCTTTCTTCTTCAGTTCGATTGTCGCTGTTTCTTTTAATAATTCATTTTTCCTTATGCTTCTTCTCCCAAATCATCGTTTTCATTTGGTTTCCCCCTCATCTTCGGCATCATCTCGTCTCTTTTGATTTATTTCTTTGGTTCGTTATGAGGGCTATTTGCGATCTGTTTCCTTGCTTAATTACCCAAGATAAGGAAATAATAAACACTGTATGTCATCATAATCTGCTTTATTAACTTCGCCATCATCGCTTTGTTTCTTTCCTTGATTATCACATTAACTTATCAGTTCCTAATGCGAGTTATATGAGCTCCTTAACTGGCTCCTCCGCGTCTTAATATCTCCATTAGTGTTGTCCATTTCCTTGTGCAACAATAAGAAAAAAAATTGATTTGTAGTTGACTTTCATTTGCGTTTAAGGTGATGCTTGTTATTTGCATACTATAGTAGAAACACATCAACCGTGCATCCGATGTCTAGGCCAGTTCCTTACGACGCTCCTGATTAGATGATGATAAGCCAATCACAGGGCTGGAAACTCTGTCTCTCTCAAGAGCTCACATAGGCAGGATGTATGGTCCACCTCTCCTGAGGGATACGTCTTTCAGGAGTGGTGGAACATTTATCCTGCCTATGTGAACTCTCTCTCTCGAGACAGAGTTTCCAGTCCCGTGATTGGCTTATCAACAGCCAATCAGGAGCGTCGTAAGGGACTGGCCTAGACGTCAAATGCACGGTTGATGTGAATCTACTATAGCGCCGGTGAGCATTTTTATATTAACGCCAGTTAACTTTTTGATAATCAGGCAGTTGTGTATGTACAGTATACTTTCTTCGCTTCTTTTCAACGAGAGTAATTGATAATGATTTCCTTTCTTGGGTTCAAACATAATCGGAGAAATATATTCATTTGTTGACGCAACAATACTGACTAGCACCCTGCTGTTTTTCCTGTTTGTAAGCTTTCATGATTGCTTCTTTGGTTATTTATTTATTTGTTCATGTTTGAATATTAAAAAAAAGTCGAATGGCGGTGTGTGTTTTGCAGGTTGTTTGTTGCAATAGACTTGTAGCATCTGAAAGAAAATTTTGTTTCAGTTGCAAATCGTGATCAAGTTTTCATTTTTGTGTTGTAGCCAAAGAATGAAGCAATAAATGACATTTTTTATTATTTTTCCATCCCTTGAGCCATGCTCGAATTCGAGATCTATGCTGATTGTGTCAATTTTCTTTGCTTTTAGAGTTTTCATAATAACTATTAAGTTCAGTAGTAGAGATAACTTCCAAAAGTACAAGGAATTTTCTGAAAGATTCAATTAATGTAAGATTATATTTATGGAACTGGAGTATAAATCCTCATGCACTAACTGGCTGGTCATAATACCGAGGTTACGCTTCGATTAACTGGGCGGTCATAATAATGAGGTTAAGTTTCGATGGCAAGCATAAAAAGGTCATATCTTCGTAAATGTGACCTAATTTGCCTTTTTCAAATAGGCACCAAGGACCTGGAGAGTTCTCAATAACTCGTCAAACAGGATTCGCTTGAGAACGTGATTTCCAAAATCTTCTCTCTCGAGTCACAAAGCTGTGAATCTCTTTCAGTATTTTGCTTTTACTTTTCTCATCTTTGGTACATAATCCTGTATTTTTATTTTCAGTTTATTGATTTCACAGAACTTGCTTGAAGCGCCTCAGTGGCGTGACCAATATGGTCTTGGCCTGCCACCTCGGTGGCCGCGAGTTCGATTCTCGGGCATTCCACTGAGGAGTTAGAGATGTGTGTTTCTGGTGATAAAAGTTCACTCTCGACGTGGTTCGGAAGTCACGTTAAGCCGTTGGTCCCGTTGCTGAATAACCACTGGTTCCATGCAACGTAAAATCACCATACAAACAAACAAACAGAACTTGCTCGTTTGTTGTCTGATCTCATTACATTTTGAGCGTTACGTGGTTTGTGACGTCATGCGTAGATTGGGAAATCTGGATAAAGTGTTCTTTTCTACGTGTTATGTCATTTTTCTCTGTCACATAGTTCCGATGACATCAGGTTACGCCGAAATTCAATTTGATTCTTAACAGGGTATCGGTTTCTTGTTTTTCATTGCCACCCGAAGACGATAAGGGATCTACTACGTGTCTTATTGGGCTTTTCTTGGTCGCCAACTACTGCTCTGACCGTATCCCAGTCGTAAATTGGCATAATCTTGATGACTAGGTTCCTTAGTAAATTCATTTTCTTGAGATGCAACCGAAAACGCTCTACGTCTTAGGCGGAATAAAAAATTAGTTTATTCTTCTCCAGTGCTTCCTGCCTCTTTGACTTTCAGATTTATGAACTCCAGTTCCCAATTGAAAAATTGGTCTGGGCATTGACTCTTGGATTAATGATATCCAAGTAATGTATGAAAATTTCTTCAGGAACGTTGGCTCTCGTTAAAGCTCTCCAAGTTATTTCTGCGCAAGTTATCCAAATCATCATCAGTTACTTTTGTTTCACAGCACGTTCGAACCTCGCCACCTTTAATTAAACAAAATAAAGAGAATATTTAGTATGCAATTGACCATTCCAGTTAGGTTAGAGTTCTTCTTCGACTCGGAAGGGTTCTTTGACCCTCTGTAATAAATTAAAGGACCAGAAAAAGTTCTCATTAGATGGATCGGAAGGGTTCAGCAATGAACGTAATTCTCTCTCTCTCTCTCTCTCTCTCTCTCTCTCCTCTCTCTCTCTCTCTCTCTCTCTTTTTCTTTCTCGCTTAGCGAAGACATAAATTTCAGTCGTTAATCTTTGAAAAGTTGATGGTTGCAAGGTTTCATATTTCTCTTTTCTTCTTTTATAAGGAATTTGTTTCCATGTTTCTTTTCGATTTGTTATCAATATGATTAGTAATGTGAACGTGTGGCTTATTTTTATATTTGTCGAGTAATCATGCAGAATTAAGATTGAAGATTAAAGTTATTCATACTGATTTGTTGTCTTGATGTGGCGTTGCCTAAAAAAGGATTCCTTGAAATATACATGACTACTTGAGTGAAAATAAAATCTTGATAGAATCTAATACGTATGTACACTATAAAACTAATTTATTCTCGTGAGAGATATCATAGGCAATTTTATTCAACTTTTGAATATGAGAAAATTGAGGAAAGACTCTCTCTCTCTCTCTCTCTCTCTCTCTCTCTCTCTCTCTCTCTCTCTCTCTCTCTCTCTCTCTCTCTAAGACTATAAGCGACTTTTATATTAGTATATTTCTTTTTTTTTCCATCTAGAATTGAAATTGTCGAATCACAGATTTCCCATTTATTTCACTTCTCTGGAGTGTTACATTCGACTTCCAATTGAGGTTTGAAAAGATTTTCAGAGGTAAGGCTTCTGGCTCATTGTGAGTCCTTAAGCAAGAGAAAGTTTTACGTTACAGCTTAGTTCAGTTCTAATTCATTTACTGAACTTAGTTTTATAATTTGTGGGGAATGGCTATTGCCCTATTTACTAAACATACTTTAGCTCCTCAGAAACTGTTTTACATTGATTTCATGAGCTCAAAGTCTGCATATTCTGTGACGTCACAAGATCGCTGGTTTGAAGCCCCTTTGCTTTGGGTCTGATCCCAAAGATTAAACTTTTCTGAAGGAGTTGGTCTGCCACTTCCTTCGGTATTGAGGCCTACTTCTTCCTCCCTCCCCCCTTCCTTTCTTATTCCCCTAGGGCACACTAGGGCTTATAGAGTCCGTTATACTGTCCTCAGCATTTTCTAACGGAGTGCTTCTTGTTGAGTTGGCTTTTCAATCTAGATTCCTTTGCTTCTAAATTGAAAGTTGGCCAATTTAAAAACGACAAAGAACAGGCGAGCCGATACACAGGCTCAGAACTGCGATTCAGATATTTTTGACGTCACTCGCCGTGTTCTGTTCACAATTTGCAGAAGAGGTTGTTCACAATTTGCAGTGAAAGAGATGGCACTGGATACAGTTGTATATTTTTTCTAAGAAATATAAAACAATGGAACAGTCTTGTGGGACTATGAAAACAAAGGAAAGCAATAACGTGAGCGACCTTATACTCGGGCGTAACGATTTTGTCATTATCACTACTCCGTGCCCCCGTCTTATGACGTCACAATGACGCAATGTGGCTCAAGTGGGACGTATTTTGTTTCGTTTTGCAACTCTATCCTCCTCCTCCCCCTCCTCCATCGTAGCTTCTGTGACGTCACTCGGGGTGAGAGAGGACGATACACTTTTTTGTTCTTTGTATTATTTTCATCGTTACTATCACGACTTAAAGAATTGCATTTCTTCTCGTTTCCTGGATGAATTAGAAACACTGAAATTTCCGGAAGCAATGATCGCACACACCCACAAAAAGGAACTTTATTGATAATATAAACAATACGCATTTTCTCAGCTTCAAAGAATGCGAAATTCTATATTTCTTTTTTTATATAGATGTACAAAAAATGTAGAATAACCAGCAGTTTATGTCAAAAATTCTTTGCAGGCAGGTTTAACAGATTAAAAAGTAGCTATAACTGACGCTTTAGCTCAATATGTACTTAAGTCTCCTGAATTTTATTGAATTAACCGTTTCGAAGTCGGATTTGGCAGTCTTTCATGATTGTCATTTTTTATATCTATTTATATTTGCATTTTTATTAATTATTTTCATTTTTTTCATTTATACTATCATTATTTCTATCACATGTTAGTCGGCTCCTTTTCCCCTCACTCATCGATACCCATAGATACCCCAGCTCTTACCTCTTCCCCCTCTAGCGATTTTTTTTCTCCTAAAAATTTTATTCCTAATCGTAATTTTCTAATTGGACGTCAGTTTGGAATGATCTAGTTTCCTGTTGAGGGATGTAACTGTGTTGTTGTCCGGGACTGTAATTATTTTCTCCTCTTTCAGATAATTATTTTGCTTCCCTTCCCTCTCCCCAAAATAGTTTTTGTATTTTTATTTATTTATTTTATTTTATTTATTTATTTTTTTTTGCCTTGGTGTGTGCCCTTTTCCACTAACACTTAGGGTATCCTAATCTCCTAAAGCTGTCCCTTAAGTGTTCCAGCTGTTCAACTTAGAAAGCGAAGCTGCAAATCCTCTAAGCCTCGATAGCCAGACATGTCATTATTCCCATCCTAATGACTTTAGAACGTCTGTATGTATGAATTGGTTTGCATTCTTTGTGTTACCTTAAATTTGAAATTTTTCCCTTCCTTCTTTATCAATACGGTCAAGAATAGAATTCCTCCCTCTTTTCCTTATTGTAATTTTAATTGGTCTATTTAGTTTATTTATGTTTTCTATGAACTTGTGTAAGACTTCTCTTACTCCCGTATGAATAAACACAATATTATCTACTTACCTTACCTATTTGACAATGTTTATGTTTCCTGCATTCACTTGACCTACCTCTTCGGTATCAAACCTCTCTATAAATATGTTAGCCAAGATCGTTGAAAGGCTCAACGCCTCCAGCCACCCCCACTCCCCCTCCCCACCCCAACTTAAACAGATTAACGCTGAGAGCCCCTTCCATCAGTTTGATCTCAACGCCATGTTTCAGGTCACATTTTTAAATTCTTTTCTCTATGTTTTTTTATTATTATTTCTAGTGTCTTTTGATTAGTACTACAGTAAAAATGGAAGTTACATCAAACTCGCAAATTTTTTATCGTTTACGTTAATTCGTTAATTTTAGGTAATTTATCTATGAGATCCATGTTGTATATACACACACACCCCACACAGATATATATACGTGTATATATATTATATATATATATATATATATATATATATATATATATATATATATTATATATATATATATATATATTATACTTCTAGGCACAATTTTTTCACGGATACAACATTCATTGAATAGAATGGCTTTTTCATTGTTAACCAGCTTTTTTGAAATTGCTTCATATTTTCTAATTATTTTCTTTACTTCATTGTTCAGGTTACTAATGGACACATAATGGGGTTCTTCCATTTACTCCAGTATTTTTACAGCTGTTTCGTCAACCTATACGTATTGACGTAATCAAGCGTACTGATACAAATATGTTGTTTTTGATTAAGCTGACCTTGTGTCAGCACGGGCTCTTGCTCACAGAGCAGCCCGTAGTATACAAATATGAGCCTACATGCGTTTTGTGACGTTATGAGGACGGAAAGGTAGTACAATTGCCAGATACCTAGTTTTAAGTATTTACAAAAGACCATAGTGAAACATAAAATAAGAAAAATAAATAAATATGTTAACAACAGAAATTATATCAAAAGTTGAAAGTAAGTTATTATATACACATTATACATAAATATATATTAATTACATATATGTTTAATTCACTGAATGTCAGTGTGCAGCGTGCGCTCCTGTCCGCGTGTGGTGGTTTTGTTCCACGCGGTTGAAGGGCTGCCTCCTACACGAGGGCAAGGATCGGTCTGCCTCACGTTGGATGTTAAGGTTGGGGCGTTGCATGGCGATGCTGACTGCTTCTGATATCAATAAACGATTGTAGTTGCCTTCCTTGTGTATTATTTTGGTGTTTGTGAGAAGTTCTTGTAAGGATGGTTTTTTTTTTATTGTGGGTATCCACAAAGTGCTGATGAATGGCTCCTTGGTTTCTGTGGGCCTGCATGCGACGTTTGAGTGTAGTGGTTGTGTGTCCGATATAGCATTTTTGGGGGGACTGACATTGCTCGTCAGCACAGACAAACTTGTATACTATATCAGATTCAACCTCTTTCTCCGTCGATGGGGCCGTACTATTTTTCATTACCAATGAGGCCGTAAGGTTTGGTTTGCAGTAAATTCTTGCTGTTATTTGTTATATGGTTAACAGTGAAAAAGCCATTCTATTCAATGAATGTTTTATATATATATATATATATATATATATATATATATATATATATATATATATATATATATATATATATATGTGTGTGTGTGTGTTTGGGTGTGTGTGTGTATAAACAACATGGATCTCATAGATAAATTACCCAAAATTAACGTAAACGATAAAAAAATTTGCGAGTTTGGGTGTAACTTCCATTTTTACTGTAGTACTAATCAAAAGACACTAGAAATAATAATAAAAAAAAGAACATAGAGAAAGGAATTTACACACACACACACACACACACACACACACATATATATATATATATATATATATATATATATATATATATATATATATATATATCGTCTTTTCTGTAACTTCTCTAATTCATTACCTACCTGAAGAGAGATACAGCAGTCTCTGAAATATAGTGCTTACTTTCTATATTTTGGCGTTTCTATGGGCTCCTTTATTTAAATGGAATTCTGTTGTAACAGAACATTTATATATATATATATATATATATATATATATATATATATATAGATATATATATATGATGGGGCGCCTACGTCTCTGTCTCTGTCTGTTTTTGCCTTTCTATATATATTATATATATATATATTATATATATATATATATATATATAGTATATATATAAAGGCAAAAACAGACAGAGACAGAGACGTAGGCGGCCCATCAGGGAACCAGATATCCTTTGTGGCTTGCAGAGGATTAGTTTTCCTGTGTTTCAGGAATAGAGCAGGGGCTTAAGGTTTGTAACCTCAGTGTTTGTTGAAATAGTGATTACTAATAGCTTGTATGCATCCTCTAGAAACATTTTATTCGAAAAAGAGAATGCTCGTATCTGTAAAAAGTTTTAGTGCCAAGAATTAATCTTCGTCACTAAGGTCGTCTAGGGAGAGAGAGAGAGAGGAGAGAGAGAGAGAGAGAGAGAGAGAATGAAGTCGTAGGTTATGTGAGTTTCAACTTCAAAGGGAACCGATGTATGAAATAGTATATTCTGTGTTTGCTTGTCAGAAAAGAATTGAGTCTCCTGCTGGATTTATTTTTATTATTGCTGTGTGAAAGTAAAGGGAAGGAGTAATAAAGTGAGAACGGCGAATGAATAGGGAGGACATTTTGCCAACTTTTAGTTTTATTTATTTATTTTTTTCTGCGCCATAGATTTCGCTTCGTTTTTCCTGTTCTTGTTGTCGTATTATTCGCCATCATCACTATTATCATTATAATCCTACATTCAGCGTGGTAGTACGTGGCCATGTTTGATATCCTTGCATTTCCTTGCCTCTTAATGATGCTGAAAAAATTGAGCTTTTAAGAACCACATACATACTTGCAGTGATTCTTCCCCCCACCCCCCACCCCTCCCACTCCGCCGTAAATAAGTTAAAAGAAATTGATTTCAAAATTAATTTCACAGGCTGGTCCAGTGCATGCCACCGCAATGAATGAATGCCCTCATAGTTTTGTCGGTAATTAATTCAGGTGAATCCTTTTGTCTCTGGTCCGTGGTATTTTTACCAGGCCAGTAATTCTCATAAAGCATTAATGGTAAAAACTAGCATCTAAATAGAGAGCATTCTTAGCCTGCATGTATTTCTCCTTATAATAAGAAAGTTAATTCACGGGTGTGTAGTTATTATGATTATCCGGCAATTCTAAATTGTTTTTCATTATTATTATTATCATTTTTTTTTTTTTGCTCTATCACAGTCCTCCAATTCGACTGGGTGGTATTTATAGTGTGGGGTCCGGGTTGCATCCTGCCTCCTTAGGAGTCCATCATTTTTCTACTATGTGCGCCGTTTCTACGATCACACTCTTCTGCATGAGTCCTGGAGCTACTTCAGCCTCTAGTTTTTTCTAGATTCCTTTTCAGGGATCTTGGGATCGTGCCTAGTGCTCCTATGATTATGGGTACAATTTCCACTGGCATATCCCAGTATCCTTCTTATTTCTATTTTCAGATCTTGATACTTATCCATTTTTTCCCTTTCTTTCTCTTCAACTCTGGTGTCTCATGGTATTGCGACATCGATGAGTGATACTTTCTTCTTGACTTTGTCAATCACGTCACGTCAGGTCTATTTGCTCGTATCACCCTATCTATTCTTTGCCTGATCGTTTTCTATCACTCCCTCAGGTTGGTGCTCGTACCACTTATTACTGCAAGGTAGCTGATGTTTCTTGCACAGGCTCCAGTGGAGGGTTTTTGCCACTGAATCATGCCTCTTTTTGTACTGGTTCTGTGCAAGTGCCGGGCATTCGCTTGCTATGTGGTTTTATGGTTTCAATTTTTCGTATTGCACTTCCTACATATGGGAGAGATGTTATTTCCGTCTATCGTTCTTTGAACATATCTGGTTCTTAGGGCCTGATCTTGTGCCGCTGTTATCATTCCTTCAGTTTCCTTCTTTAGCTCTCCTCTGTAGCCATTGCCATGTGTCATCGCTGGCTAGTTCTTTAGTCTGTCTCGCGTATTGTCCGTGCATTGGTTTGTTGTGCCAGTCCGCCTGTTCTGTCTTGTCATTCTCCCTGTCTATGTATATTTGTGGGTCTTCATCTACTTTTATTAGTCCTTCTTCCCATTCACTCTTTAGCCACTCGCCTTCACTGGTTTTCAGATATTGCCCCAGTGCTCTGTTCTCGATGTTGGCGCAGTTCTCTATACTTAGTAGTTCCCTCTCCCTCCTTCCTTTCGTGTTATGTATAGTCTGTCCGTATTTTGCCTTGGGCTTGGGTTTAGTGCTTTGTGTATTGTCATATGTTTCCTGGTTTTCTGATCTATGCTGCGGAGTGCTTCCTTCGTCCATTCCACTATTCCTGCGCTGTATATGATTACTGGCACTGCCCATGTGTTTATGGCTTTTATCATATTTCCGCCGTTGAGTTTTGACTTGAGTATCGCCTTGAGTCTCTGCATATATTCTTTCCTGATTGTGTCCTTCATCTCTTGGTGTTTTATATCCCCTCCTTCCATTATTCCCAGGTATTTGTATCCAGTCTCATCTATGTGTTTGATGTTGCTCCCATCTGGTAGCTTTATCCCTTCAGTTCTCGTTACTTTGCCTTTTTGTATGTTGACTAAGGCGCATTTTTCTATTCCAAACTCCATCCTGATGTCCCCAGATACAATCCTTACAGTCTGGATTAGGGTATCTATTTCCTTGATGCTCTTCCCATACAGCTTGATGTCGTCCATGAACATCAGATGGTTGATTCTGTTGCCTCTTTTCTTGAGTTGGTACTCGGCATCCATCTTCTGTAGTATTTTTGTCATGGGAATCATGGCTACTACGAAGTGTAGTGGGGACAGTGAGTCGCCCTGGAAGATCCCTCTCCTGATATTAACCTCTGCTAGTCTTATTCCAGAGCTTGTAAGTATTGTATTCCAGTTGCGCATTGTATTTTTGAGGAAGCTGATGGTGTTTTCCTCTGCCCCATATATTTTCAGGCATTCTATTAGCCATGTGTGTGGTATCATGTCGGAGGCTTTCTTATAGTCTATCCATGCCATGCTTAGGTTGGTTTTCCTTTTACTGTTCTTCATTACCATTTTGTCTATCAGGAGCTGGTCTTTTGTGCCCCTACACTTCCTTCTGCAGCCTTTCTGTTGGTGGGGGATGGTGTTTGTCTCCTCTAGGTAGTTGTATAGCCTTTCACTGATGATACCTGTTAGTACCTTCCACATTATTGGTAGGCAGGTGATAGGCCTGTAGTTATTGGCTATATTTCCCTTACTCTTGTCTTTTTGTACTAAGGATGTTCTTCCTGTGGTCATCCATTTGGGTGCACGGTGATTTGAGATACAATGCTGGAGTTGTTCTGCTATTCGTGGGTGTAGGGCCTTGAAGTTTTTGAGCCAGTATTCATGGGCTTCATCGGGACCCGGGGCTTTCCAGTTTGGCATTTTCTTTAGTTGGTGTCTGACTGTGTCTGTCGTGATCTCTGTGAATCTTTTTTTTTATTCTTCTCCCTGTTTCTTCTTCCTTGACTTCCTGGAGCCATGTTGCATGTTTGTTGTGTGATACCGGATTGCTCCATATGTTTTTCCAGAGTCTCTTTCTTGGTTCGGCTTCAGGAATTTCTTGGTGGTTGTCTTCCCCTCTTAGTTGGCTGTATAGTCTTTTCTGGTTGGTTCCGAATAGCTTGTTCTGTTGGTATCCCTTATTCCTGTTCATGTACCGTTGGATCTTATGTGCTTTGGCCTTAAGCCTCTGTTTTACATCTTCTATTGTGTTGTTTAGTCCCCTCTCTTGTACTTTGTATTTCTCGTTGAGTTCCTCCCTTGTTTTCTTGCTTCTTAGCCTTTTTTCTGCCATCTCTTTCAGTTTACTCAAGTCAGATCTCATCACCATGATTTGCTTTTCCAGGCGCCTTTTCCAAGGAGGTTGCTGTTTTGGTTTCTGTTGGGTTGGTTGTGCTGGTTGTGTTGTTGTTCGAATCCCCATCAGTTCTGCTACTAATCTCGCTCCTGCATATTATTATTATTATTATTATTATTATTATTATTATTGTTATTATTTATTTTATTATATTATTATTATTATTATTATTATTATTATTATATTATTATTATTATTATTATGTAACTGTATGGTGAATGATTGTCCTTTTAGTATTTTTCCATCATCATCAAACAGGTTATAATGATATTCACACGGAGACAGGGGTGAATGTGATAGAATATGTAAAAATGAGGTGTACTTTTGGGGACCGAAGGGAATTATATAAGCGAAACGAGATCTCTTTTAGCCTGGGGAAATACCCTTTTGTAAGATCTTCCGTTTGGTGAAGAAATAATGTTTTCAGTCAGTCCAGATAAGACTCAAGACAAACATCCGACAGGATGGACTTCAGTCATCAGCCTGAGCAGCAGTGGGCTTTTACATATCAATATGGTTCTTTTTGCATAATTACATTCCCCGCAACTTCCCACCCCTCTCCCCCCTCGGGAGTACTACCTTAATTACATCTTGCTCGGTTCACTATGTAGTTACGAGATAACTGTTCAGCATTCTTTTGTCTCAGCTGTCCAGCTTCTTTAACTCGAGCATGTCCAGGTTTCACCCTCTTTTCAGAAGAAATGTTCGATCTAGTCCCGTTAGGGTTAGATAGAAAACAGTATTTATTAATTTTTCCACCATTAGCAAAATGTATTGAACTTATAACCTGTAGACATTTACTTCTCGGTTTCCTTTAATTGGTCTAAAATAAGACATATGGTTTAAGCCTTTTTTTTATCCTATCTTTCATCATCTTGCGTTTCCGTTCTGTCCCGCTTGAAATAGCTCCTCGTATTGTTGATGTCTGGAGGTAGAAACAGAAATTGCGGGACCGCCTCTTCGGGAGATCGACGATGACATTAGAAATAGCTGCCGTTATTGGAAACCACTTAAGTATGACATCAGTCCCATAACTCGTCTCACTTTCCGTGGGAACGCCTGCAAACAACAAACAAAGACTAACGGATGTGTTCTATTTTACGCAGAGTCGTGGCCCACTTTATGTTTTTGTAGTTCATCTTCACGTTAAACAGAAATGGCGGAATGTTCTGATGTTATGATAAAGTTCTACATCTAACATCTATTTATGGAGGTCTTTGTGTTACATAAACAGACGCGCACGCAGTGTATTATACGTATATATTGAACTCCAGTTTATCTAAACAGTTCTTTAACATCACCAATGCAGTAAAGTTCTATGTGTGTATATATAATACATAAATAAAGGTATAAGCCACGAAGGAAAGATAAACAACGTAGTAACTGGCTTATACCTTTATTTATGCATTTATCACGTTCCAAACTTTCGTGATTCAGTTATCGATACATTATACATATATACGGGTATGCAGTTGTAATTGCCATAGTGCTCTCTTAACGTGTATATAAATATGACTTTATATAAAATGCTGACATGAAATTCGGTGTAGGAGGCATACGTCAAAGCCACGGAATTACGTTTGAAAAAAAAAAAAACTACCTTCTTAGCTACCCGCGCCAGACGTCTTTCAAAGTTTTTTTTTTTTTTTTTGATCTTGCAACAATTATGACTTCTTTGGTACTTCCTCTAGAATCTAGCTTGAATAGTATTGTTTTCCAACTTTTTGGAGCCATTTCCGATTTAGCAGTTCGAATACTTATGTTTCTCCAATTTGGTCTTATTTTTTCATACAAAACGCGCACGTACACATATGTATGTATGTATTTACGTGTGTGTGTGTGTATAATATATATATATATATATATATATATATATATATATATATATATATATATATATATATATATATATATATATATAATGTATCCACGTGACAATTCGTAATGATACCCGCATTTTTCACTAGGTGGCAAAGCTTCGGTTCCCAATTTAGGAGGATCACTTTAGACTCGTCTTACCACAAAACTGGAATCCCGTGATCGTATTTCACGAAACTCGCGATACCAGCGAGCGGGACGAGGCTCAATGGCCCGGGAGATTTGGGACGATTCAGGAACTCTTCATTAGATTTATCACATAAAAGGACAACCAATTTCGTGCATTGAAGCAATCGCGTCGAAGAGGTCTGATTTCTTTAACTAATACCTGTAGGAGAAACCATCATCTTTTTATTATTTAGGTAGAATCGGTAATAAACGACGATCATTGCAACCATATGCAAGTTTGGCTTCCATCCTTTGGGTATTTTGTTAAATGATTGCTTTACTCTTAGTAAAAAATTGTCCTTAAAGTGCCATTTCCTCTGTTATGCTCAATTCTAATCCCAGATTTATACAACATACTGTCAAGATACCCTCTCTCTTTGCTTCGCTTCAAAATGTGTTTTTCTACATGTACTATCTCAAGACAAATCCCTTGAGCTTCAGTGTGGGAATAAATATATTGGAAAATCACGACACTTTTTTTTTCAAAAGTTAGATTTAAACTGAAAAAGATTTGTCCACTGCTTTTTCCTTATATCTTCATCAGTTAATTACGGCTCTCAGCATAATTAAAGGAAAGGCTTTTCATCCCTGTCTCAGTTAACGATCGTTTATTAGTTCCTTGGTGTTTTACTATGTATAATGACGATCATGAAGACGCCAGACTCATGGTAAATCTTCTAAATTTATTCAGTTATAATGAACACCTTCATTAATATACCTCACCTTATATCCCTCCCGGGTTTATTCCTCGAGGTATTCCGAAACTGCGGAGAGTGCCACGAACAATCTAACAAAGGTCTAGGCTTCCTTCCCGTGATGGCCATTCTCTCCGCCTGTCACGCTGTCACTCAGAGTGACTCCCCGCGTCAGCTGAGCGATGGCGTATTGAAGAAGGGCCTCGTTATGCACGCTGGAATATCAAGCTTACGTAAGAGGCGTTTTAACACCTTAGGATAGGGCTGTTCTATTTTGTTATGGCGTGATAACCCCGTATTTTTTAAAATACAAATTAAGTTTGAAAAATTAACAATTTAGTAAGTTTGGCGTCTCTGTCTTTCATCAGATCACAATACTGGTTCTTGCTACATAAAATCCACCGTGAATCTTCTCTTTTAGCTCACTAATGTTAGATTTTCTCCTCTCTGGCACTGCAGAGAAGTCCTGCATATGAATTTACTTACCTCTGAACACTTGAATTTTTATCTAACAGACAAACACATGTGCTCTCTCTCTCACATGTTTAGTGTTCAAGGGGGTTTTATCGTCCCACCTATATTATTGATCAATTTTTAGTTTTCTCTAAAAGAAAACTATTGAGGTGGCTTTGTCTGTCCATCAGAACTTTTTCTGTCCTCCCACAGATCTTAAAACCTACTGAGGCTAGAGGGCTCCAAATTGGTATGTTGGTCATCCACCCACCAGTCATCACACATGCTAAATTGAAGCCCTCTAACCTCAGTAGATTGTTGTTATTTAAGGTTGAAGTTAGCCATCATGGTGGGTAAGGCAACGATATAGGAAAGGCCACCACCGGGCCGTGGTTAAAGTTTCATGGGTTGTGGATAATACAGCATTATACCGAGACCACCGAAAGATGGATCCATTTTTGGTGGCATTGAGTATATGCTGTACAGAAAACTCGATTGTCTAAAAAACCTCGACGAATTTTTTACTAGTTTTTATTGCATTTAGTCTAACTTTTCTAGTGATATATATATAATATATATATATATATTATATATATATATATATAATATATATATATATATATATATATATATGTGTGTGTGTGTGTGCGTGTGTGTGTGTGTGTATGTGTTTGTGTGATATGAATATATAGAGTCAATTAGGACCGCCTCTTCATCAGCCTCGTTCTCTGTTCAATTACGCCGAAGATTGATTGAATTAATGTTCCCCCTGTTTTCGTCATTCTGGAACCCTAATCAATATAGCAACATATATCTCACCGCAGCGATTCGCCTGAGATAGAATATGTTTCCCTTTGTTCAGGAAAATTTCGTATGTGTACTTTATCATCATCACCTAGTAGGTATTAGAATATGGAATAAACTGGATGGTTGTCCTAGAACAGATTTCCAAAATGTGAAAGAATTTCAGAACTGAAATATAAGATTTAAATTTTCTCCTTGTATACTTTATTTGGTAATCAATTAAGGTTCCTTTTTATGATTGTGTTAGGGTAATAAATATTAGTTTTGCCTTCAGCTAAATGCAAAAATAATACTTCATCTCCGTGTACGTTAGATCCTTACATATCCTAGCGATGTTATCTTGTCAACACAGCTACCATTCGTTTTGCTCTTTTTTTTCGCACACTGGTCTCTTGCCATTTAGCTGCTCGCCTCCCTCATCTTTATCATGTTATAATTTCCTTCTTTTATTTAAAAGACAAATCCATTGGAGAGCTGCCTTACGATTTACCTGCCGAAGCGAAGAAACTTATAGGCCGAGTTGAGAAGGCGCAAAAGAACCTCAAAGGCATACGGTGCCACTCTTTCCAACAAAGTTTGCCTCAATAATAATAATAATAATAATAATAATAATAATAATAATAATAATAATAATTAGGAAGCAGACCCTCTCTCAAGCATACTTTATTAAAAGTAATGGCTACTTCAGCAGCGTATTTGCTTGCTATAATACTTTTTTTATTTTAATTTGTACTTATTCTCATTAATGAAAATAAATTTTTTCCTATTAAAATGCTTAAAAGATAAATGATGTAAAAAAAAAAAAAAAAAAAAAAAAAAAAAAAAAAAAAAAAAAAAAAAAAAAAAAAAAAAAAAAAAAAAAAAAAAAAAACAAAAAAAAAAAAAAAAAAAAAAAAAAAAAAAAAAAAAAAAAAAAAAAAAAAAAAAAAAAAAAAAAAAAAAAAAGTATGATTTTGGAGGCAAAATTATATATTGTGGTCCCTCCATAAATACTGCGTGAAAATTTGATTTTGTGTTGAAATAATTAAATGACATTAGGCTTTATTACCATGATGTAAGCGACAGACTTTTGCACCGTGCAAAATGGCGGAAATTACAATGGTTGTCTGTGTAGCCACCTGAATTTTTTTTTTTTTTTTTTTTTTTTTGTAGCATGTAAAATTCTGCTTTAGAATTAGAATGTACTTCATTTGCTTTCAAAATAAAGGTCGCTTTTGCTAAAACGTTTTATTATTTTTGTCGCCGCTTTGTCAATACTTGGATTATTTATGCGATATATTTTCATACGAAAATGTTTCATTATGACCTCACGTAATTTTGATCCTGCGTTTGTGTCTTCATTTGTGTGTTTGTTCTCTGTTTCTCTGTCTCGCTCAAAGCCCAGAGGACATTATTATTATTATTATTTTTTTTTTTTTTTTTTTTTTTTTTTTTTTTTGCTCTATCACAGTCCTCCAATTCGACTGGGTGGTATTTATAGTTGTCGTTCCGGGTTGCATCCTGCCTCCTTAGGAGTCCATCACTTTTCTTACTATGTGTGCCGTTTCTAGGATCACACTCTTCTGCATGAGTCCTGGAGCTACTTCAGCCTCTAGTTTTTTCTAGATTCCTTTTCAGGGATCTTGGGATCGTGCCTAGTGCTCCTATGATTATGGGTACGATTTCCACTGGCATATCCCATATCCTTCTTATTCTATTTTCAGATCTTGATACTTATCCATTTTTTCCCTCTCTTTCTCTTCAAACTCTGGTGTCCCATGGTATTGCGACATCAATGAGTGATACTTTCTTCTTGACTTTGTCAATCAACGTCACGTCTGGTCTGTTTGCACGTATCACCCTATCCGTTCTGATACCATAGTCCCAGAGGAACTTTGCCTGATCGTTTTCTATCACTCCTTCAGGTTGGTGCTCGTACCACTTATTACTGCAAGGTAGCTGATGTTTCTTGCACAGGCTCCAGTGGAGGGCTTTTGCCACTGAATCATGCCTCTTTTTGTACTGGTTCTGTGCAAGTGCCGGGCATTCACTTGCTATGTGGTTTATGGTTTCATCTTTCGTATTGCACTTCCTACATATGGGAGAGATGTTATTTCCGTCTATCATACTTTGAACATATCTGGTTCTTAGGGCCTGATCTTGTGCCGCTGTTATCATTCCTTCAGTTTCCTTCTTTAGCTCTCCCCTCTGTAGCATTGCCAATTGTCATCGCTGGCTAGTTCTTTAGTCTGTCTCATGTATTGTCCGTGCATTGGTTTGTTGTGCCAGTCCTCTGTTCTGTCTGTCATTCTCCTGTCTCTGTATATTTCTGGGTCTTCGTCTACTTTTATTAGTCCTTCTTCCCATGCACTCTTTAGCCACTCGTCTTCACTGGTTTTCAGATATTGCCCCAGTGCTCTGTTATCGATGTTGACGCAGTCCTCTATACTTAGTAGTCCTCTCCCTCCTTCCTTTCGTGTTATGTATAGTCTGTCCGTATTTGCTCTTGGGTGTAGTGCTTTGTATATTGTCATTTGTTTCCTGGTTTTCTGATCTATGCTGCGGAGTTCTGCCTTCGTCCATTCCACTATTCCTGCGCTGTATCTGATTACTGGCACTGCCCACGTGTTTATGGCTTTTATCATATTTCCGGCGTTGAGTTTTGACTTGAGTATCGCCTTGAGTCTCTGCATATATTCTTTCCTGATCGTGTCCTTCATCTCTTGGTGTTTTATATCTCCTCCTTCCATTATTCCCAGGTATTTGTATCCTGTCTCATCTATGTGTTTGATGTTGCTCCCATCTGGTAGCTTTATCCCTTCAGTTCTCGTTACTTTGCCTTTTTTGTAGTTGACTAAGGCGCATTTTTCTATTCCAAACTCCATCCTGATGTCCCCAGATACAATCCTTACAGTCTGGATTAGGGTATCTATTTCCTTGATGCTCTTACCATACAGCTTGATGTCGTCCATGAACATCAGATGGTTGATTTTGTTGCCTCTTTTCTTGAGTTGGTACCCGGCATCCATCTTCTGTAGTACTTTTGTCATGGGAATCATGGCTACTACGAAGAGTAGTGGGGACAGTGAGTCGCCCTGGAAGATCCCTCTCCTGATATTAACCTCTGCTAGTCTTATTCCAGAGCTTGTAAGTATTGTATTCCAGTTGCGCATTATTATTATTATTATTATTATTGTACGCTGGAAACAGACCTTCTTTCAAACAAGTTTTATTAAAAATAATGGCAGAATTCACAGAATTGATTTTGTACAATATTCTTTCAATTCTCCTTATTGATATTTTCCTTTCTGGCACGCTGGTATTATTAAGCAGCTGTCCAATGTTCATCGTGCTGTAGGTCGTCACGGAAATTTCGGGCGGGCTGGTGTTATCAAAAGCAAAACTGGTTATCAGGGACAGGCTGGGCTCGTCAACAGTATACAGGTGGGTTTCGTATGGTCGGGAACAGGCCGTAGTCGTCAGGCGGTCTATCCGGTATTTCTTGTTATTTCTTCTTTTTCTGGTTTTCAAGGCGTCTACATGTTTCGGCCACCTCGTTTGGCCATCTTCGGGACGGGATCGCTGAGTGCAATGGTCTGTGTCAGATGTATTCACGCTATTTATTGCATTCGGTGGCTTGAAGAAACAGGTACCTCACTTTTCATTGGGCAATACCTGTGACGTCACGAGCGATGTCATCAGGGGGCCCGTTGCTGTTGGCTGTCCTCTTCGTGGGCGGAGCCTCATCCTTATGGTGATGGTGGAGGTCCCCTCGAAGGGCGTGCTACCAGGTCGTCCTCAGGGCGAGAGCTTGAGCTGCGATCACCCTCAGGGTTACTAGGGACGTCCTCAGGATAGAAGCTAATGCTTCTATCATCCTCAGGATCCCTCTGTGCGATGGTCGTTGTGGGGCGGTGTCTGCTGTTCTCCTGACGGCGGTGGGGAGGAGGAAGTCTCCGGTTGTGATGTTTCAAACTGGGCTTCTCCCTCCGATGTGCAGCGCTTCTAAGATTCGCAAACGACGTAGATCGGGTGCCTGGGTCGATAACCTCGAAGTTACCGACGATGTCGCTGCGTTCGGATTCTTTTATTATGGGCAGTCCTTGCATGATTAAATACCGCTCCTTCCTGCGCGTGACAGGAGATCCTCTTGGAGAGGCGCATTGACGTCATCCCGATGTAAGTTCCGAGGCATCCTCGGATTGGGCACGTGTATCTGTAAATGACGTTCGTCCTCTTCAAGGGATCCTGCAACGGTGCCGGGTTATTTTTCATAATAAGACTGCATGTTTTTTTACTTGTATAAAATATGATCAAGTTGATCTGCTTGTTTTTGTTCGGTCGGTGGGGAAACGTGATTCCTGATTATTTCCCGTAGGGGCTCGCTCGTCTTCTTTATACCGCCGATGAAGGTGCCCTTGTAGAAAAAATTAATTTCTGCTGGGGGCCTGGCGGGGTTCCTGTAGGTACCATTCTTCCATGCTCTTCCTGAAGACGTTCTGGATGCTTCGGTTGGTTTGTGTCCGTTGTTTACTAGGACCTGGGCTGCACGTTCCATCTCCTTATGGGTGTCTGCCCATGTTTGAACAATGGGAAAGAGCTCTCCTGACGTAGGCGCTGATGTGGTGTCCTTATAGCGTTCAGGGCATTCACTCTCGCCGTTCAGACACATTCCCAGGTTCGTGGGCTTCGTGTAAACCCGTGTAGCGAACGCACCCTCCTTCTGTTCAACCAGGACGTCCAGGAAGGGAAGACGGCCATCACGGCTATATTCGATGGTAAATCGTAAACGGCTGTTGGTGTGGAAGGCTTGACGTATTTCCTCGATCTCCTCCCTCGTTCCTGCTTTGGATGAAAGTGTCATCTATATATCTTACGTATATAGGTGGCTTCCTAATGCTCCTAAAGACACGCTCCTCCACCATGCCCATGTAAAAGTTCGCAAACAGGACCCCGAGGGGGGATCCCATCGCTACACCATCGATTTGTAAGTACATATGGCCTGGTGGTTAATGAAGGGAGCCTTCTTGGTGCATATTTCCAGCAGAGAGCGAAGTGTTTCGGGGATATTTAGCGGGTCGGTGGATGGGTCTCTGTAGACGCGTTCAAGGATCATTTCGATGTTTCATCTACAGGAACGTTAGTAAACACGACTCTACATCCATCGATGCGATACTGCCTACCAGGGGCGCGGATCTTAAGGCTTGCAGAAACTCCGCAGACGACTTCAAACTATGTGTGCTGGGGATGGTAGGGGGTGAGAATAGTATTTAGTTGTTTAGCAAGGTGGTATGTGGGTGCTGGTATTTGGCTAATGATAGGTCTTAAAGGGTTTCCATGTTTATGTAGTTTTTCACATTTCCGTAAGATGTACCCGAGGTTGTAATCTCCAGAAATACTAGAGAGGTGTAAGGCGTTAGTGGCTGCGTTGACAGTTTCTATGATTCTATTGGCTTCGCGTTTAATGTCGTCTACGGGGTTCTTAGTAATACGTCGAAACTTAGTGGTATCGGCGAGGATCTCGTCGATTTTTTGTCTATATTCGGTAGTCTTGATAAGTACTAGGGCTGCGGTCTTGTCGGCTCTTCCTGACGGTGATGTCTTCTTTTTCTCTCAAGCTTTTAGCAGCATCCCGCAGAACGGCGATCGACGATGTTCACGTTTTTTATAAGTTCCTCGGTCTGTAAGGGCTTCTGCTAGAGGAGGAGGTTTGAAGGGCGTCGGTGGTGTGTACATTCCCAAGGCTTTCTTGTTTCATTATCGTCTCCGTAGATATTCTATCTCCATCCTTTTATTAAGGGGACGGGGGCGAGAGATGAAGTGGCAATTCAGGCCTTTCTTGAGTATGTCCTCTTCTTACAGACCGAGGAACTTATAAAAGTGACATCGTCGATCGCCGTCTGCGGGATGCTGCTAAAAGCTTGAGAGAAAACGAAGACATCACCGTCAGGAGAGCCGACAAGACCGCAGCCCTAGTACTTATCAAGACTACCGAATATAGACAAAAAATCGACGAGATCCTCGCCGATACCACTAAGTTTCGACGTATTACTAAGAACCCCGTAGACGACATTAAACGCGAAGCCAATAGAATCATAGAAACTGTCAACGCAGCCAGTAACGCCTTACACCTCTCTAGTATTTCTGGAGATTACAACCTGGACGTCCTGGTTGAACAGAAGGAGGGTGCGTTCGCTACACGGGTTTACACGAAGCCCACGAACCTGGGAATGTGTCTGAACGGCGAGAGTGAATGCCCTGAACGCTATAAGGACACCACCATCAGCGCCTACGTCAGGAGAGCTCTTTCCCATTGTTCAACATGGGCAGACACCCATAAGGAGATGGAACGTGCAGCCCAGGTCCTAGTAAACAACGGACACACCAACCGAAGCATCCAGAACGTCTTCAGGAAGAGCATGGAAGAATGGTACCTACAGGAACCCCGCCCAGGCCCCCTAGCAGAAAATTAATTTTTTCTACAAGGGCACCTTCCATCGGCGGTATAAAGAAGACGAGCGAGCCCTACGGGAAATAATCAGGAATCACGTTTCCCCGACCGACAACAACAAGCAGATCAACTTGATCATATTTTATACAAGTAAAAAAACATGCAGTCTTATTATGAAAAATAACCCCGCACCGTTGCAGGATCCCTTGAAGAGGACGAACGTCATTTACAGATACACGTGCCCAATCCGAGGATGCCTCGGAACTTACATCGGGATGACGTCAATGCGCCTCTCCAAGAGATCTCCTGTCACGCGCAGGAAGGAGCGGTATTTAATCATGCAAGGACTGCCC